>NC_143034.1:77966370-78021370 GCF_057628025.1 Oncorhynchus mykiss | reverse complement strand
TGCTGGTCAATAATCGCTAATCTACACTACCGGTCAAAATATTTAGAACACATACTCATTGTTATTCTACATTGTAGAATAATGGTGAAGACATCAAAACTATTAAATAACACATGTGGAATTGTGTAGTAAACATAAAAGTGTTAATAAATATATTTTACATTTGAGATTCTTCAAATAGCCACCCTTGGCCTTGATGACAGCTTTGCACACTGTTGGCATTCTCTCAACCAGCTTCACCTGGAATGCTTTTCCAACAGTCTTGAAGGAGTTCCAACGTATGCTGAGCACTTGTTGGCTGCTTTTCCTTCACTCTGCGGTCTGAATCATCCCAAACCATCTCAATTGGGTTGAGGTCAGTGGATTGTGGAAGCCAGGTCACCTGATGCAGCACTCCATCACTTTCCTTCTTGGTAATTTATCTAGTTTCTACCATGTTAATTTACCTAGTTCGTACTATCTGACATTATCTAGTTTCTACCATGTTACATTATCTAGTTCCTGCTATGTTACCTTATCAAGTTTCTACCATGTTACCTTATCTAGTTTCTGCTATCTTACCTTATCTAGTTTCTACCATGTTACATTATCTAGTTTCTACCATGTTACATTATCTAGTTTCTGCTATGTTACCTTATCTAGTTTCTACTATGTTACATTATCTAGTTTCTACCATGTTACCTTATCTAGTTTCTGCTATGTTACCTTATCTAGTTTCTACTATGTTACATTATCTAGTTTCTACCATGTTACCTTATCTAGTTTCTACCATGTTACCTTATCTAGTTTCTACCATGTTACATTATCTAGTTTCTACCATGTTACTTTATCTAGTTTCTACCATGTTACTTTATCTATACTGAACAAAAATGTAAATGCAACATGTAAAGTGTTTCATGAGCTGAAATATAAGATCCCAGAAATGTTCCATACTCACAAAATGCTTATTTCTCTAAAATGTTGTGTACAAATTTGTTTACATTGTTGTTAGTGAGCATTTCTCCTTTGCCAAGATAATTCATACACCTGACAACTGTGACATATCAAGAAGCTGATTAAACAGCATGATCATTACACAGGTACACCTTGGACAGTAAAAAGCCACTCTAAAATGTGCAGTTGTGTCACACAACACAATGCCACAGATGTCTCAAGTTTTGAGGGAGCATTCAATTGGCATGATGACCGCAGGAATGTTCACCAGAGCTGTTGCCAGAGAATTGAATGTTCATTTCTCTACCATAAGCCGCCTCCGTTGTCATTTTACAGCATTTGGCAGTACATCCAACTGGCTTCCCAGCCGTAGACCAGGTGTAACCACGTCAGCCCAGGACCTCCACATCCGTCTTCTTCTCCTTCTTCGATCCTGAGGGATCGTCTGAGACCAGACACCCGGACAGCTGATGAAACTGAGGAGTATTTCTGTCTGTAATAAAGCCCTTTTGTGGGGAAAAAAAGTTATTCTGATTTCCTGGGCCTGGCTCCCCAGTGGGTGTTACTTTCCCAGTTACATACCTAGTCCTGTAAGATCTGTGAAGAGGAGAGAGAGGACAGAGGAGCTCTCCATGATCATTTAATTGATGTTTGAGTTCCTGTAGGGGTGGCAGGCTGGTATTACAACATGTCTTGATGTTTGAGTCCCTCTAGTGGTGCCAGGCTGTTATTACAACATGTCTTGATGTTTGAGTCCCTCTAGTGGTGGCAGGTTGATATGACAACATGTCTTGAGTTATAAATTAAAGAGTTAATTGACAAAACGCTATATCCACAAATGTTTCACGTTTGTGTTTTTTCATCAGAAACTATTGCTTCTGTGTGTAAAATATTACTGTTCTCTGATTTTCTTTCCATAGATTTCAGATGTGTATGAATATACAGTATATATATATATATATATATATATATATAGCTTCTGCTAAATAACTAACATGTAAATGTTTTACATACAAATCTCACATTACTGATTGAATGATTTTTTAAAATTAAATATTGATGTCACAAACGTATCATTTGTACATTTCTTTAGTAACAATGTAATTATTTGCTAATTTTGACTGTAAAAACCAGCAGTACTCCATATATATCTCTATAGCTCACCATATAGCTCTCTATATAACTTGATGACCTCTCTCTATACCTCTCTATATAACTTCATGACCTCTCTCTATAGCTCTCCATATAACTTCATGACCTCTCTCTATAGCTCTCTATATAACTTCATGAGCTCTCTCTATAGGCCTCCATATAGCTCTCTATATAACTTCATGACCTCTCTCTATACCTCTCTATATAACTTGATGACCTCTCCGTAAAACACAGCTCTCTATATAACTTGATGACCTCTCCGTAAAACACAGCTCTCCATATAACTTGATGACCTCTCCGTAAAACACAGCTCTCTATATAACTTGATGACCTCTCCGTAAAACACAGCTCTCTATATAACTTGATGACCTCTCCGTAAAACACAGCTCTCCATATAACTTTATGACCTCTCCGTAAAACACAGCTCTCCATATAACTTGATGACCTCTCCGTAAAACACAGCTCTCCATATAACTTGATCTCTCCGTAAAACACAGCTCTCCATATAACTTGATGACCTCTCCGTAAAACACAGCTCTCCATATAACTTGATGACCTCTCCGTAAAACACAGCTCTCCATATAACTTGATGACCTCTCCGTAAAACACAGCTCTCTATATAACTTGATGACCTCTCCGTAAAACACAGCTCTCCATATAACTTGATGACCTCTCCGTAAAACTATCCATATGACTGACGACCTCTCAGTGTAGCTATCTATAACTTTATGATCTCTCAGTATAGCTATCTATATAACTTGATGACCTATCAGTATAGCTGTCTATATAACTTTATGATCTCTCTCTATAGCTCTCCATATAGCTCTCTATATAACTTGATGACCTATCAGTATAGCTATCTATATAACTTGATGACCTCTCTCTATAGCTCTCTATATAACTTGATGACCTCTCTGTATAACTATCTATATAACTTGATGACCTCT
The DNA here is from genome assembly GCF_057628025.1 of Oncorhynchus mykiss. Lineage (NCBI taxonomy): Eukaryota > Metazoa > Chordata > Actinopteri > Salmoniformes > Salmonidae > Oncorhynchus > Oncorhynchus mykiss. The sequence goes on along the minus strand of NC_143034.1, from coordinate 78,018,338 downwards.
CAGAATAGCTATCTATATAGCTCTCTATATAACTTCATGACCTCTCTCTATAGCCCTCCATATACAGTGCCTTGCGAAAGTATTCGGCCCCCTTGAACTTTGCGACCTTTTGCCACATTTCAGGCTTCAAACATAAAGATATAAAACTGTATTTTTTTGTGAAGAATCAACAACAAGTGGGACACAATCATGAAGTGGAACGACATTTATTGGATATTTCAAACTTTTTTAACAAATCAATAACTGAAAAATTGGGCGTGCAAAATTATTCAGCCCCTTTACTTTCAGTGCAGCAAACTCTCTCCAGAAGTTCAGTGAGGAACTCTGAATGATCCAATGTTGACCTAAATGACTAATGATGATAAATACAATCCACCTGTGTGTAATCAAGTCTCCGTATGAATGCACCTGCACTGTGATAGTCTCAGAGGTCCGTTAAAAGTGCATAGAGCATCATGAAGAACAAGGAACACACCAGGCAGGTCCGAGATACTGTTGTGAAGAAGTTTAAAGCCGGATTTGGATACAAAAAGATTTCCCAAGCTTTAAACATCCCAAGGAGCACTGTGCAAGCAATAATATTGAAATGGAAGGGGTATCAGACCACTGCAAATCTACCAAGACCTGGCCGTCCCTCTAAACTTTCAGCTCATACAAGGAGAAGACTGATCAGAGATGCAGCCAAGAGGCCCATGATCACTCTGGATGAACTGCAGAGATCTACAGCTGAGGTGGGAGACTCTGTCCATAGGACAACAATCAGTCGTATATTGCACAAATCTGGCCTTTATGGAAGAGTGGCAAGAAGAAAGCCATTTCTTAAAGTTATCCATTAAAAGTGTTGTTTAAAGTTTGCCACAAGCCACCTGGGAGACACACCAAACATGTGGAAGAAGGTGCTCTGGTCAGATGAAACCAAAATTGAACTTTTTGGCAACAATGCAAAACGTTATGTTTGGCATAAAAGCAACACAGCTGAACACACCATCCCCACTGTCAAACATGGTGGTGGCAGCATCATGGTTTGGGCCTGCTTTTCTTCAGCAGGGACAGGGAAGATGGTTCAAATTGATGGGAAGATGGATGGAGCCAAATACAGGACCATTCTGGAAGAAAACCTGATGGAGTCTGCAAAAGACCTGAGACTGGGACGGAGATTTGTCTTCCAACAAGACAATGATCCAAAACATAAAGCAAAATCCACAATGGAATGGTTCAAAAATAAACATATCCAGGTGTTAGAATGGCCAAGTCAAAGTCCAGACCTGAATACAATCGAGAATCTGTGGAAAGAACTGAAAACTGCTGTTCACAAATGCTCTCCATCCAACCTCACTGAGCTCGAGCTGTTTTGCAAGGAGGAATGGGAAATAATTTCAGTCTCTCGATGTGCAAAACTGATAGAGACATACCCCAAGCGACTTACAGCTGTAATCGCAGCAAAAGGTGGCGCTACAAAGTATTAACTTAAGGGGGCTGAATAATTTTGCACGCCCAATTTTTCAGTTTTTGATTTGTTAAAAAAGTTTGAAATATCCAATAAATGTCGTTCCACTTCATGATTGTGTCCCACTTGTTGTTGATTCTTCACAAAAAAATACAGTTTTATATCTTTATGTTTGAAGCCTGAAATGTGGCAAAAGGTCGCAAAGTTCAAGGGGGCCGAATACTTTCGCAAGGCACTGTATATCTCTATAGCTCACCATATAGCTCTCCATATAACTTCATGACCTCTCTCCATAGCCCTCCATATAGCTATCTATATAACTTTATGACCTCTCTCTATAGCTATCTATATAACTGTATGACCTCTCTCTATATAACTTCATGACCTCTCTCTATAGCTCTCCATATAGCTCTCCATATAACTTCATGACCTCTCTCTATAGCTATCTATATAACTTTATGACCTCCCTCTATATAACTTCATGACCTCTCCCTATAGCTCTCCATATAGCTCTCCATATAACTTTATGACCTCTCTCTATATCTATCTATATAACTTCATGACCTCTCTCTATAGCTCTCTATATAACTTCATGACCTATCTCTATAGCTATCTATATAACTTCATGACCTCTCTCTATACCTCTCTATATAACTTCATGACCTCACTCTATAGCTCTCCATATAACTTCATGACCTCTCTCTATAGCCCTCCATATAGCTATCTATATAACTTTATGTCCTCTCTCTATAGCTATCTATATAACTTTATGACCTCTCTCTATATAACTTCATGACCTCTCTCTATAGCTCTCCATATAGCTCTCCATATAACTTCATGACCTCTCTCTATACCTCTCTATATAACTTCATGACCTCTCTCTATAGCTCTCTATATAACTTCATGACCTCTCTCTATAGCCCTCCATATAGCTATCTATATAACTTTATGACCTCTCTCTATATAACTTCATGACCTCTCTATAGCTCTCCATATAGCTATCTATATAACTTTATGACCTCTCTCTATATCTATCTATATAACTTCATGACCTCTCTCTATAGCCCTCCATATAGCGATCTATATAACTTTATGACCTCTCTCTATAGATATCTATATAACTTTATGACCTCTCTCTATATAACTTCATGACCTCTCTCTATAGCTCTCTATATAACTTCATGACCTCTCTCTATAGCCCTCCATATAGCTATCTATATAACTTTATGACCTCTCTCTATAGCTATCTATATAACTTTATGACCTCTCTCTATATAACTTCATGACCTCTCTCTATAGCTCTCTATATAACTTCATGACCTCTCTCTATAGCCCTCCATATAGATATCTATATAACTTTATGACCTCTCTCTATAGCTATCTATATAACTTCATGACCTCTCTCTATATAACTTCATGACCTCTCTCTATAGCTCTCCATTTAACTTCATGACCTCTCTCTATATCTATCTATATAACTTCATGACCTCTCTCTATATCTATCTATATAACTTCATGACCTCTCTCTATAGCCCTCCATATAGCTATCTATATAACTTCATGACCTCTCTCTATATCTATATAACTTCATGACCTCTCTCTATAGCTCTCCATATAACTTCATGACCTCTCCATATAGCTCTCTATATAACTTCATGACCTCTCTCTATATCTATCTATATAACTTCATGACCTCTCTATATCTATCTATATAACTTCATGACCTCTCTCTATACCTCTCTATATAACTTCATGACCATAGGTTCACAAGGAGACTGGAAAGGGAGAGAACTGCTTTGAGAATGTAGCAGGTCTCCCACCGTGTGGGTCCCAAATTACACACTATTCCCTATCTAATGAGAGACCATATTCCCTATTGGCTCTGGTCTAAAGTAGTGCACTATATAGGGAATAGGGTGCCATTTGCAGTAGAAGCTCTAAGTGACAGTTTTATGTTCACCGGCTACCATATATCTCCCAGCCAATTACCATATATCTCCCAGCCAAATACCATATATCTCCCAGCCAATTACCATATATCTCCCAGCCAATTACCATATATCTCCCAGCCAATTACCATATATCTCCCAGCCAATTACCATATACCTCCCAGCCAATTACCATATATCTCCCAGCCAATTACCATATATCTCCCAGCCAATTACCATATATCTCCCAACCAATTACCATATATCTCCCAGCCAATTACCATATATCTCCCAGCCAATTACCATATATCTCCCAGCAAATTACCATATATCTCCCAGCCAAATACCATATATCTCCCAGCCAATTACCATATATATCTCCCAGCCAATTACCATATATCTCCCAGCCAATTACCATATATCTCCCAGCCAATTACCATATATCTCCCAGCCAATTACCATATATCTCCCAGCCAATTACCATATATTTCTTAGCCAATTACCATACATCACCCAGCCAAGTACCATACATCACCCAGCCAAGTACCATATATCTCCCAGCCAATTACCATATATCTCCCAGCCAATTACCATATATCTCCCAGCCAATTACCATATATCTCCCAACCAATTACCATATATCTCCCAGCCAATTACCATATATCTCCCAGCCAATTACCATATATCACCCAGACAATTACCATACATCACCCAGCCAAGTACCATATATCTCCCAGCCAATTACCATATATCTCCCAGCCAATTACCATATATTTCTTAGCCAATTACCATATATCTCCCAGCCAATTACCATATATCACCCAGCCAATTACCATACATCACCCAGCCAAGTACCATATATCTCCCAGCCAATTACCATATATCTCCCAGCCAATTACCATATATCTCCCAGCCAATTACCATATATCTCCCAACCAATTACCATATATCGCCCAGCCAATTACCATATATCGCCCAGCCAATTACCATATAACTCCCAACCAAATACCATATCTCCCAGCCAATTACCATATATCTCCCAGCCAATTACCATATATCTCCCAGCCAATTACCATATATCTCCCATCCAAATACCATATCTCCCAGCCAATTACCATATATCTACCAGCCAATTACCATATAACTCCCAGCCAATTACCATATATCTCCCAACCAATTACCATATCTTTCTTAGTCAATTACCATATATCACCCAGCCAATTACCATATATCTCCCAGCCAATTACCATATATCTCCCAGCCAATTCCACCCCTAGTTTACAACCAGACCAGCAAATTCCACCACCCTAGTTTACAGACCATCCAATTCCACCCCCTAGTTTACAGACCAGACCAGACGAAAAAGCTTTAAATAAATGTTAAGATCCAGGTCATGTGACATGATTGTATGTGTCACACAAGGCCCAAATGGGACTGTAACGGTAGACTCAGCTGGCTGGAAGTTACACTTCAGGCTGCTACAACAGGCGAGCTACAACAGGCGAGCTACAACAGGCGAGCTACAACAGGCGAGCTACAACAGGCGAGCTACAACAGGCGAGCTACAACAGGCGAGCTACAACAGGCGAGCTACAACAGGCTAGCTACAACAGGCTAGCTACAACAGGCGAGCTACAACAGGCGAGCTACAACAGGCGAGCTACAACAGGCTAGCTACAACAGGCGAGCTACAACAGGCGAGCTACAACAGGCGAGCTACAACAGGCGAGCTACAACAGGCTAGCTACAACAGGCGAGCTACAACAGGCGAGCTACAACAGGCGAGCTACAACAGGCGAGCTACAACAGGCGAGCTACAACAGGCTACAACAGGCTAGCTACAACAGGCTAGCTACAACAGGCGAGCTACAACAGGCGAGCTACAACAGGCGAGCTACAACAGGCTAGCTACAACAGGCTAGCTACAACAGGCGAGCTACAACAGGCGAGCTACAACAGGCGAGCTACAACAGGCTACAACAGGCTAGCTACAACAGGCTACAACAGGCTACAACAGGCGAGCTACAACAGGCTACAACAGGCTAGCTACAACAGGCTAGCTACAACAGGCGAGCTACAACAGGCTACAACAGGCGAGCTACAACAGGCTACAACAGGCGAGCTACAACAGGCTAGCTACAACAGGCTAGCTACAACAGGCGAGCTACAACAGGCGAGCTACAACAGGCTAGCTACAACAGGCGAGCTACAACAGGCGAGCTACAACAGGCGAGCTACAACAGGCGAGCTACAACAGGCTAGCTACAACAGGCGAGCTACAACAGGCGAGCTACAACAGGCGAGCTACAACAGGCGAGCTACAACAGGCGAGCTACAACAGGCTACAACAGGCTAGCTACAACAGGCTACAACAGGCGAGCTACAACAGGCTACAACAGGCTAGCTACAACAGGCGAGCTACAACAGGCGAGATACAACAGGCTACAACAGGCTAGCTACAACAGGCTAGCTACAACAGGCGAGCTACAACAGGCGAGCTACAACAGGCGAGCTACAACAGGCGAGCTACAACAGGCGAGCTACAACAGGCTACAACAGGCGAGCTACAACAGGCTAGCTACAACAGGCGAGCTACAACAGGCTACAACAGGCTAGCTACAACAGGCTAGCTACAACAGGCTAGCTACAACAGGCGAGCTACAGGACCAAAACACTGGAGAAGTTTCAACGCTCTTTGTTGTTGTGGAAATGTACCCGGTATTTTGTTTACTTTGTTTATGCAACGTCATCTGACCGAGTCTACTTTTTGTTGTCGCGTCTGCTCCCACTCCCATTCTCTGGCGCTCGACGTCGCCAGGCTGCTCATCATTACTCACACCTGTCGCCATTGTTAGGCGGCCCCAGCAGCGCTCCATAGGACTCACCTGGACTCCATCACGTCATTGATTGCCTCCTCTATATCTGTCACTTCTTCCGTTTCATTCCCGTGTCTGCATTTATGTTGTTATGCATCTCTTGTCCAGACGCTGTTCTTGTTTAGTTTCATGTCTATGTATTATTAAATCCTCACCCTGTTACTTGCTTCCCGTCTCCTAGCGACTGTCGTTACGGAACCGCTACATTTATAGGCAGAGAAGACTGTGCTGTACTGTAGTGGTGCTCAAACCTCTCCTCGGAGACCCCCAGACCTTACAGCATGTCGTAAGTAGCTCTGAACTAGCTCACCTGGTTCACCTAGTCAAGGGCTTGATGATTAGTTGATGATTAGTTGATGATTTGTTTATGAGTTGTTTATGATTCGTTTATGAGTTGTTTATGATTCGTTTATGATTTGTTTATGATTTGTTTATGATTAGTTGATGGTTAGTTGATGATTAGTTGATGGTTAGTTTATGATTAGTTGATGGTTAGTTGATAATTAGTTGATGATTCATTTATGATTCGTTGATGATTCGTTTATGATTCGTTTATGATTCGTTTATGATTCGTTGATTCGTTGATGATTCGTTGATGATTCGTTGATGATTCGTTGATGATTCGTTGATGATTAGTTGATGGTTAGTTGATAATTAGTTGATGATTCATTTATGATTCGTTGATGATTAGTTGATGATTCGTTGATGATTCGTTGATGATTCGTTGATGATTCGTTGATGATTCGTTGATGATTCGTTGATGATTCGTTTATGATTCGTTGATGATTCGTCGAAAGGAAAGTAAAGGAGAGCTGTATTACTGTTTTCACCAGGATATTTCTTTATGAATATACATATCAATATAATAAATGAAGGTATGAACAGGAAATTCGACAAGCAGCATGTGAAGACATAATCAAGTGGGACACAGAACATATTAAACACGTACTCTTCAAGTCCTCAACACCAAAACATTAGTATTTAATGAGCATACATATTGGCACTGTGCTAGAGCAGTTCAGTTGTATTGTACATACATTATATTGTCTAATAATGCACCGTGTATTGTATTGTACTGTATTGTCAAGTAGTGTATTGTATTCGATGTACTGTGTTGTATTGTACTGTATTGTACTGTATTGTACTGTATTGTACTGTATTGTACTGTGTTATACTGTATTGTACTGTATTGTATAGTATAGTACTGTATGGTTAAGTACTGTATTGTATCATTCTGTTTTGTATTGTACTGTATTGTATTGTACTGTATAGTAAAGTAATGTATTGTATTGTACTGTATTGTATAGTATTGTATAGTACTGCATTGTATTGTAGTGTACTGTATAATATTGTATAGTACTGTATTGTAGTGTATTGTAGTGTATGATATTGTATAGTACTGTATAGTAGTTTATTGTAGTGTATAATATTGTATAGTGCTGTATTGTAGCGTATTGTACTGTATAATATTGTATAGTACTGTATAATATTGTATAGTACTGTATTGTACTGTATAATATTATATAGTACTGTATTGTAGTGTATTGTATTGTACTGTATTGCATATAACTGTATAGTATTGTACTGTATTGAATTGTACTGTAATGTGTAGTATTGTAACACATATATTATGGTCATGAGACAGTGTTAAAGTGTTCAGACAATCAAACATCAAAACAATGAACCTTACTGTATTATACTGAATTGTATTGTACTATAATGTGTAGTATTGTATTGTACTATAATGTGTAGTATTGTATTGTACTATAATGTGTAGTATTGTAACGGTACACATATATTATGGTCATGAGGCAGTGTTAAAGTGTTCTTATCAAAACAATGAACCTTCACTATGTATTATAAATATATTACATCTTATATCTCCAATGATAAACTGGGTGGTTTGAGCACTGAATGCTGATTGGCTGACAGCCGTGGTATATCAGACAGTATGACAAAACATGTATTTTAACTGCTCTAATTACGTTGGTGACCAGTTTAATGATAACAATAAGGCACCTCGGGGGTTTGTGGTATGTGGCCAAGGGTTGTATCCTGGGTTGTATGAACAGCCCGTAGCCGTGGTATATTGGCCATATACCACACCTCCTAGTGCCTTTTAATGATTACATATCCTTTTTGTTGTACAGTCAACATCACAATGTAAGGGTATGTTTCAATAATATCCATAATAACTTAATGAATACAGAGCTATAACATCCCTGCACCAAACAGACTGGAAATATCACAACTCTTATACGGAAATATATATTTCATATGTTTAGTAATAGTATTTAATATATACTTTCATCAATATATAGTTTAATCTCCTATATCTATAGACTAGGCAGGGTAGCCTAGTGGTTAAAGTGTAGAGGCGGCAGGTAGCCTAGTGGTTAAAGCGTTGGACTAGTAACCGGAAAAGTTGCAAGATTGAATCCTCGAGCTGACAAGGTACAAATCTGTCGTTCTGCCCCTGAACAAGGCAGTTAACCCACTGTTCCTAGGCCGTCATTGAAAATAAGAATTTGTTCTTAAACTGACTTGCCTAGTTAAATAAATGTTAAATAAATAAAATACCTTCCCTCCCCCAAAAATCAAACCCTTTCTATCACAGTTCACAAGGTCAAATATAATATTTTTTTATATATTTTTTTTACTAAACCTTTGAATATATATTTTGTTGTGTGGCTGGAATGTCAATAATGTTCTGATGATCTGGTCAGGTTTCTGAGGACTCTTCATTAATTATTTTTTTTTACCTCAGTCCTTCCATAAATATACTTCTTCAAGGGTCCTAAAACGCAATGAGGCCTTTTTTTGAAGTCTTTACAGTGCTTCTGGTGAGGATTGGGCTACGTCCCAAATCGCATCCTATTCCCTTTATAGTGCACTACGGCACATAGAGCTCTGGTTGAAATGAGTACACTACATAGGGGATATGTTGCCATGTGGAACGTATCCTCTGTGATGAACAGGAAGAGGAGGAGCTGTCTGGTTTCCTCTTTAGCACTCTCTCCATCGCCACATGGCTCCTTCCTTCCACGTCAACATTGGATTGAATCTCTAATGTAGGGCACTACTTTTGAAGGGCGCTACTTTTGACCAGAACCTGAACTACATTAGGAATAGGCTGTCATTTGAGACTTAAACCACTGTTCCCCCTGCCACCCTGTCTACATAACTCTACCTACCTCATCACCCTCTCTACATAACTCTATATACCTCATCACCCTGTCTACATAAATCGATCTAGCTCATCACCCTGTCTACAAAAATCTATCTACCTCATCACCCTGTCTACATAAATCGATCTACCTCATCACCCTGTCTACATAAATCGATCTACCTCATCACCCTGTCTACATAAATCGATCTATCTCATGACCCGGTCTACATAACTCTACATCTACCTCATCACTGTCACATGACACCCTATTCCACATATACAATGGCTTGCGAAAGTATTCACCCCCCTTGGCATTTTTCCTATTTGTTGCCTTACAACCTGGAAATAAAATTGATTTTTGGGGGGTTGTATCATTTGATTTACACAACATGCCTACCATTTTAAAGATGCAAATTATGAAACAAACAAGAAATAAGACAAAAAAAAAACCCTCCCCTCTCTGTCTCCCCCCCCCCCCCCAAAAAAAAAAAAAAATCAATACTTTGTAGAGCCACCTTTCTCAGCAATTATAGCTGCAAGTCTCTTGGGGTATGTCTCTATAAGCTTGGCACATCTAGCCGCTGGGATTTGTGCCCATTCTTCAAGGCAAAACTGCTACAGCTCCTTCAAGTTGGATGGGTTCCGCTGTTGTACAGCAATCTTTAAGTCATACCACATATTCTCAATTGGATTGAGGTCTGGGCTTTGACTAGACCATTCCAAAACATTTACATGTTTCCACATAAACCACTCGAGTGTTGCTTTAGCAGTATGATTAGGGTCATAGTCCTGCTGGAAGGTGAACCTCCGTCCCGGTCTCAAATCTCTGGAACACTGAAACAGGTTTCCCTCAAGAATGTCCCTGTATTTAGCACCATCCATCATTTCTTAAATTTTGACCAGTTTCCCAAGCTCTGCCCGATGAAAAACAATCCCACAGCATGATGCTGCCACCACCATGCGTCACTGTGGGGATGGGGTTCTCGGGGTGATGAGAGGTGTTGTGTTTGCGCCAGACATAGTGGTTTACTTTATGGCCAAAATGCTCAATTTTCATCTCATCTGACCAGAGTACCGTCTTCCATATGTTTGGGGAGTCTCCCACATGCCTTTTGGCGAACACCAAACATGGTTGCTTATTTTTTTATTTCAGCAATGGCTTTTTTCTGGCCACTCTTCCATAAAGCCCAGCTCTGTGGAGTGTACTGCTTAAAGTGGTCCTATGGACAGATTTTCCAATCTCTGCTGTGGAGCTTTGCAGCTCCTTCAGGGTTATCTTTGGTCTCTTTGTTTCCTCTCTGATTAATGTCCTCCTGGCCTGGTTCATGAGTTTGGTGGGCGGCCCTCTCTTGGCAGGTTGGTTGTGGTGCCATATTCTTTCCATTTTTTAATAATGGATTTATTTGGGCTCCCTGGGATGTTCAAAGTTTCAGATGTTTTTTTATAACCCAACCCTGATCTGTACTTCTCCACAACTTTGTCCCTGACCTGTTTGGAGAGCTCCTTGGTCTTCATGGTGCTGCTTGCTTGGTGGTGCCCCTTTCTTAATGGTGTTGCAGACTCTGGGGCCTTTCAGAACAGGTGTATATATACACTGAGATTATGTGACTGAGATTGCACACAGGTGGACTTTATTTAACTAATTATGTGACTTCTGAAGGTAATTGGTTGCACCAGATCTTATTTAGGGGCTTCATGTGAACACACGCACCACTTTCCCGTTTCTTATTTTTTTGGATGTTTTGAAAAAAGTAATTATTTAAATTTCACTTCACCTGTAACGACATTCCTCATCTGAGGAGGAGAAGCGAGAAGAAGGATCGGAGGACCAATGCGCAGCGTGGTAGGTGTCCATAACGTTTATTATAAGATATGAACTGAACACTATGAAAAACAAAACAATAAACGCGAACATGAACCGGAACAGTACCGTGTGGCGACAAACACTGACACGGAAACAAACACCCACAACTCAACCGAAACAGTACCGTGTGGCGACAAACACTCACACGGAAAACAAACACCCACCACTCAAAAGTGGCACTGTATACAGTATACAGTATAGTGCACTACTTGTTCAGACCAAAGCATGACACTATATACACCTCTCCTAACCTGAACCATTGGTGCCCAAAATACAAAACTGATCCGAGATCGGCATCGTCTTCATCAACTTCTCAACACTAGGGTTGTAAATCCACAGGTTTTTCCTCCTGGTTGTAGGATTCCCAATTTTATGCTTTTTATTCCCAACTGAGTCCCCGTTTTTTACAACCAGGATTTCCGGAAAACCTTGGAATTTTTGGAAAGTTACTAGAATTTCGCGACCCTCCACTTCCCAACCCTCTTCCCCCCCCCCCCGCTCTCTCAGCACTGTTCCTCCCCCAGGGACTCAGAGTTCTCTCCCAGGTCGATGGAACCTGAGGACCCCCTAATCTTCCCTCTCCCTGGTACTCCAACCAGCCCGGACCCCGCCAGGCCTCCAGGCCCCCCAGGCAGCCTTCCTCCCCCGTGCCCAGGGTAGACCTCCATGGAGCTGGATATGGACTGGAGGGAGTGGTCCCTGAAGTAATGGAAGGCCTCCTGGTCGAGGTAGTTCTGCTCCTCCCTGAGACCCTGCTCGAACAGTTTGCGTTTGTGCCGGAACTCGATGACCGTCTTGGTGTAGGAGTTGAGGGTGGTGACGGAAGCTGCCATGCAGCAGGTGAAGGAGCCCCATGCCAGGCTGAGAGGGAGGGGGAGGGAGGGAGGGAGAGAGAGGGAGGGAGGGAGGGAGAGAGACAGAGAGAGAGGGAGAGAGGGAGAGAGGGAGGGAGGGAGGGAGGGAGAGAGAGAGAGAGAGAGAGGGAGAGAGAGGGAGAGAGAGAGAGAGACTGATTCAGCCAATGGAAATACCTCTTCTTCCTCTTGAGTGTGTGTTTATGAGCGTGCGTGTATCTGCGTGTGCGTGTCCCAGACAACAGCTGTCTTCTCTAGCTCCGGCCATAGACGTGGAAGATAGAAAGTCAAGGACAATCTAAGGTACACCCAAATGGCACCCTATGCGCATAAGGCGGAGTCTGGCCAAAAGTAGTGCACTATGTAGGGAATAGGGTGCCATAGAGCTCTGGCCAAAAGTAGTGCACTATGTAGGGAATAGGGTGCCATAGAGCTCTGGCCAAAAGTAGTGCACTATATAGGGAATAGGGTTCCATTTGGGATGAAGCTCCTAGAGAAAACAGCCATATGTGTCGGTGTTTGTAAATACGGCTGGGTTGATATGGACACAACGGTCGGTCGTCGGCTGGTTTCTAGATGGAGATGTTGCTTGTGTTCCGAGATGGACAGTGTAGAATGACATGGAATGAATAGAACCTCTAGAATGTTCAGTGCATTCTGGAATCACTGGTTTATATACTACACCATTTCTGCTGCTTGTCGACTGTGACACCAGTGTTTCACTGGAGAAATGTACAGTAAGCAACCAATCATATTCAGACAACGATATGGCTTCGGTATGAGTACTGACCAGAGGGACAGTCATCACTCATACCAAACACACAGACAGACAGTATGAGTACTGACCAGAGGGACAGTCATCACTCATACCAAACACACAGACAGACAGTATGAGTACTGACCAGAGGGACAGTCATCACTCATACCAAACACACAGACAGAGAGTATGAGTACTGACCAGAGGGACAGTCATCACTCATACCAAACACACAGACAGACAGTATGAGTACTGACCAGAGGGACAGTCATCACTCATACCAAACACACAGACAGACAGACAGACAGTATGAGTACTGACCAGAGGGACAGTCATCACTCATACCAAACACACAGACAGACAGACAGACAGTATGAGTACTGACCAGAGGGACAGTCATCACTCATACCAAACACACAGACAGACAGTATGAGTACTGACCAGAGGGACAGTCATCACTCATACCAAACACACAGACAGAGAGTATGAGTACTGACCAGAGGGACAGTCATCACTCATACCAAGCACACAGACAGACAGTATGAGTACTGACCAGAGGGACAGTCATCACTCATACCAAACACACAGACAGACAGACAGACAGACAGTATGAGTACTGACCAGAGGGACAGTCATCACTCATACCAAACACACAGACAGACAGTATGAGTACTGACCAGAGGGACAGTCATCACTCATACCAAACACCCAGACAGAGAGTATGAGTACTGACCAGAGGGACAGTCATCACTCATACCAAACACACAGACAGAGAGTATGAGTACTGACCAGAGGGACAGTCATCACTCATACCAAACACACAGACAGACAGTATGAGTACTGACCAGAGGAACAGTCATTACTCATACCAAACACACAGACAGACAGTTTGAGTACTGACCAGAGGAACAGTCATTACTCATGCCAAACACACAGACAGACAGTATGAGTACTGACCAGAAGGACCATCCATAGTCCCAGGAGTGGGGTCTCCAGTCTTCAGGACCCAGACTAACTGTGATCTGGAAAACCTGGGTGTACATCATGTGGGCCACCATGCCTAGCAGACCTGAGGAGAAGCAGACACACACACACACACACACACACACACACACACACACACACACACACACACACACACACACACACACACACACACACAGAGAAGTTTAAAACCTCTACAGGATCGGTGGGTCCCCCCCGTGGGATGATTGAACTAACGTGCGCTAATGTGATTATACCTAGCAGACCTGAGGAGACGCAGATACAGAGAAACCCGCAGAAACCCGCACGCACACACACACGAGGTTGTAAGAAACAAGAACATTTCCCAGGACATATACATATCTGATATTGGCAGAAAGCTTAAATTCTTGTTAACTTCTCGAGGGAAGGGGGCAGCATTGGGAATTTTGGATGAAAAGCGTGCCCAAATTAGACTGCCTGCTACTCAGCCATAAAAGCTAGAATATGCATATAATTAGTAGATTTGGATAGAAAACTCTTTGAAGTTTCTAAAACTCTTTGAATGATTTCTGTGAGTATAACAGATCTCATTTGTCAGACAAAAACCTGAGAAAAAATCCAACCAGGAAGTGGGAAATCTGAGGTTTGTAGTTTTTCAACTCTTGGCCTATCAAATACACAGTGAATTTGGAATACTGGGCTAAACGCGCGAACAAAAATGAGATATTTGGACATAAATGATGGACATTATCGAACAAAACAAACATTTATTGTGGAACTGGGATTCCTGGGAGTGCATTCTGATGAAGATCACCAAAGACGAGTGAATATTTATAATGCTATTTCTGACTTCTGTTGACTCCACAACATGGCGGATGTCTGTTTGGCTTGATTTGTTGTCTGAGCGCTGTACTCAGATTATTGCATGGTTTGTTTTTTTATTTTTTATTTGACACAGCGGTTGCATCAAGGAGAACTGGATCTCAAATTTCATGCATAACAGTTGTATCTTTTAGCAATGTTTATTATGAGTATTTCTGTAAATTGATGTTGTCACGATCGTCGTAGTGAGGAGACCAAAGCGCAGCGCAATGTGAATGCATGATTTAATGAAAAGACGGAAAAAACAAACAAACTAACAAGATGACCGTGACTGCTAAAGAAACACTGTGCTAACAAGCAACAGAACATAGACAATAACCCACAAAATACCCAAAGAAGATGGCTGCCTAAATATGGTTCCCAATCAGAGACAACGATAAACAGCTGCCTTTAATTGAGAACCAATCTAGGCAACCATAGACATACATAAACACCTAGATGGTAAACAACCCCATAAACCTACAAAACCCCTAGACAGTACAAAAACACATACATCACCCATGTCACACCCTGACCTAACCAAAACATATAAAGAAAACAAAGAATACTCAGGTCAGGGCGTGACAGATGTGGCTCTCTGCAAAATCATCGGATGTTTTGGAACTACTGAACATAACGCGTCAATGTAAACTTAGAATTTTTGGATATAAATATGAACTTTACTGAACAAAACATACATGTATTGTGTAACATGAAGTCCTATGAGTGTCATCTGATGAAGATCATCAAAGGTTAGTGATTAATTGCGGCTGGATTTACAACAAGTGTATCTTTAAAATGGTGTAAAATACTTGTATGTTTGAGGAATTTTAATTATGGGATTTCTGTTGTTTTGAATTTGGCGCCACTGGCTGTTGACGAGGTGGGACGCTAGATATGGTAATGACTCATAAACACATTGTCATCTCTATGAGCATATATTACATTAGATATGGTAATGACTCATAAACACATTGTCATCTGTATGAGCATATATTACATTATATATGGTAATGACTCATAAACACATTGTCATCTATATGAGCATATATTACATTATATATGGTAATGACTCATAAACACATTGTCATCTATATGAGCATATATTACATTATATATGGTAATGACTCATAAACACATTGTCATCTATATGAGCATATATTACATTAGATATGGTAATGACTCATAAACACATTGTCATCTGTATGAGCATATATTACATTATATATGGTAATGACTCATAAACACATTGTCATCTATATGAGCATATATTACATTATATACGGTAATGACTCATAAACACATTGTCATCTATATGAGCATATATTACATTAGATATGGTAATGACTCATAAACACATTGTCATCTGTATGAGCATATATTACATTATATATGGTAATGACTCATAAACACATTGTCATCTATATGAGCATATATTACATTATATATGGTAATGACTCATAAACACATTGTCATCTATATGAGCATATATTACATTAGATATGGTAATGACTCATAAACACATTGTCATCTGTATGAGCATATATTACATTATATATGGTAATGACTCATAAACACATTGTCATCTATATGAGCATATATTACATTATATATGGTAATGACTCATAAACACATTGTCATCTATATGAGCATATATTACATTAGATATGGTAATGACTCATAAACACATTGTCATCTGTATGAGCATATATTACATTATATATGGTAATGACTCATAAACACATTGTCATCTATATGAGCATATATTACATTATATATGGTAATGACTCATTCACACACTGTCATCTCTATGAGCATATATTACATTAGATATGGTAATGACTCATAAACACATTGTCATCTATATGAGCATATATTACATTATATACGGTAATGACTCATTAACACATTGTCATCTATATGAGCATATATTACATTATATATGGTAATGACTCATTCACACACTGTCATCTCTATGAGCATATATTACATTATATATGGTAATGACTCATAAACACATTGTCATCTATATGAGCATATATTACAGTAGATATGGTAATGACTCATAAACACACATGAAATAACATTTATATGGATATATAGATAGTCAATAAGAGGACAATGCTCTATGTAAATGGATTACAACACCGACATGCAGCTGTTGTTTTTACGCATATAATCCTATTGCCTTTGTTGTCTCTATGGGTTCTGGTCAAAAGTAGTGCACTATGTAGGGAATAGGGTGCCATTTGCCATAGGGTTCTGGTCAAGAGTAGTGCACTATGTAGGGAATAGGGTGCCATTTGCCATAGGGTTCTGGTCAAGAGTAGTGCACTATGTAGGGAATAGGGTGCCATTTGCCATAGGGTTCTAGTCAAAAGTAGTGCACTATGTAGGGAATAGGGTGTCATTTGCCATAGGGTTCTGGTCAAGAGTAGTGCACTATGTAGGGAATAGGGTGCCATTTGCCATATGTACTGGTCAAAAGTAGTGCACTATGTAGGGAATAGGGGGTCATTTGCCATAGGGTTCTGGTCAAAAGTAGTGCACTATGTAGGGAATAGGGTGCCATTTGCCTGAGACAGCAACAGCTGTCCTGCGGCTACAGCAGCTGGGCTGAAACAGCTACGAACCGCACACACACACACAAACACACACACACCTTCACGCACACAGTCATACACACACACACACACACACACACACACACACACACACACCATTCATGAATGTCAGCCAGTGGAAGCAGTCATTACTCACTGGTGTCTATGGTTCTGACCTGCTCTGAAGAGAGGAGGAGGAAGGGAGAGAGTTACAGAGAGAGATACAGAGAGAGACAGAGCGAAAGAAAGAGGAGAGAGAGAGAGAGAGAGAGAGAGAGAACAAAAGAAAGAGGAGAGAGAGAGAGAGAAAGAAAGAAAGAGGAGAGAGAAAGAAAGAGGAGAGAGAGAGAGAGAGAGAGAGAGAGAGAGAGAGAGAGAGAGAGAGAGAGAGAGAGAGAGAGAGAGAGAGAGATATACCACCAGAGAGAGAGAAGACAGAGGACACAGAGGTCAGAGAGGTCATGAGCAGATGAGAAAAAATATAGATTTGGAGTTAGATAAACTTGGATTTTTGGCAGGGACATGTACAGGATTCTACCCTCCACAGCATAACCTTCGCTCGAGATCAAAACTCAAAACCTACAATGTTTAGTCTGAAGACATGTTTTATGTTCAAAAGAAGAACAATACAATACAAAGATATATTTTACTTTATGAGGACTGAATGGTGAGTTGGACTACCAAGCCTGCTAGGACAAGGAGTTGGACTACCAAGCCTGCTAGGACAAGGAGTTGGACTACCAAGCCTGCTAGGACAAGGAGTTGGACTACCAAGCCTGCTAGGACAAGGAGATGGACTACCTAGCCTGCTAGGACAAGGAGTTGGACTACCAACCCTGCTAGGACAAGGAGTTGGACTACCAAGCCTGCTAGGACAAGGAGTTGGACTACCAAGCCTGCTAGGACAAGGAGATGGACTACCAAGCCTGCTAGGGCAAGGAGTTGGACTACCAAGCCTGCTAGGACAAGGAGTTGGACTACCAAGCCTGCTAGGACAAGGAGTTGGACTACCAAGCCTGCTAGGACAAGGAGATGGACTACCAAGCCTGCTAGGACAAGGAGTTGGACTACCAAGCCTGCTAGGACAAGGAGTTGGACTACCAAGCCTGCTAGGACAAGGAGTTGGACTAGTTAGCCTGCTAGGACAAGGAGATGGACTACCAAGCCTGCTAGGACAATGGGATGGACTACCAAGCTTGCTAGGACAAGGAAATTGACTACCTAGCCTGCTAGGACAAGGAGTTGGACTACCAAGCCTGCTAGGACAAGGAGTTGGACTACCAAGCCTGCTAGGACAAGGAGTTGGACTACCAAGCCTGCTAGGACAAGGAGATGGACTACCTAGCCTGCTAGGACAAGGTGTTGGACTACCAAGCCTGCTAGGACAAGGAGATGGACTACCAAGCCTGCTAGGACAAGGAGTTGGACTACCAAACCTGCTAGGACAAGGAGTTGGACTACCAAGCCTGCTAGGACAAGGAGATGGACTACCTAGCCTGCTAGGACAAGGAGTTGGACTGGTAAGCCTGCTAGGACAAGGAGTTGGACTACCAAGCCTGCTAGGACAAGGAGTTGGACTGGTAAGCCTGCTAGGACAAGGAGATGGACTACCAAGCCTGGTATGACACAGTGCTATATTAACCAGACCATCCCCTGGCACAGTGCTATATTAACCAGACCATCCCCTGGCACAGTGCTATATTAACCAGACCATCCCCTGGTACAGTGCTATATTAACCAGACCATCCCCTGGCATGACACAGTGCAATATTAACCAGACCATCCCCTGGCATGGCACAGTGCTATATTAACCAGACCATCCCCTGGTACAGTGCTATATTAACCAGACCATCCCCTGGTATGACACAGTGCTATATTAACCAGACCATCCCCTGGCATGGCACAGTGCTATATTAACCAGACCATCCCCTGACACAGTGCTATATTAACCAGACCATCCCCTGGTATGACACAGTGTTATATTAACACACTAACCCTCTGTTAAGAGGGTGTTAAAGAGGGGTAGAAACTCAGGATACTAGACAATGAGGACTCTGAGTCAGCTAATATAAATCTCTGGAACAGTAATGGTACAGGGCAGCCCCCAAACCCTTTCAGCTAGACGTTCACCTAATCAAATAATTAGCTCAGCAGGAGAAGCTCTCCGTTGAGAAAGATACCCCACCCCGAGCGGGTCAGACCAGATCTCTTCATTATATAACCTCACAGACGAGCAACTCCAAGTGGAAAGTCAACCTCCCAGCACAGAGTACTACCCCATCATTGAAATGAAGGATAAATTCACTCAGCTGGAGGGAAGACAGGTGGAGCTGGAACAGCAGGTGATTACAGTCCAGTCAGCACAGACCCAGACAACAGTCCAGCACAACAACACCCCCTTAACCAGACCTGGAGAGCTGGAGGTGGAGAGAGACCTATCTGCACTCTGGACAGTGGTGAGACAGCTT
Organism: Oncorhynchus mykiss; assembly: GCF_057628025.1. NCBI lineage: Eukaryota > Metazoa > Chordata > Actinopteri > Salmoniformes > Salmonidae > Oncorhynchus > Oncorhynchus mykiss. The sequence goes on along the minus strand of NC_143034.1, from coordinate 77,998,545 downwards.
CAACATGATAAAAAGCATGAGCAGGAGAAGAACAGAGCACTAGAGGAGAGGATCAAACTGCTGGAGGAGAGGTTGAGGGGGATGGTGTGTGACAGAGAACCACCTACTAGAGAGGTGGCCACCCCCACAGAGAAGCCAGCAGAACAGCCCACCTCAGCACCTGACAAAAGTCTCGACACCACAGCAGAACAGTCCACCCAGACCCTGACCATAACGTTGAAATCACAGCGGGACAGACAAATGAAGAACCCCAAGCCCAGGGGATCTCACCCCCCCTGTCAGCCACCCTAGAAGCCCTCCTGACAACCCCCCCACACCCACTGAGGACAAACACAAGACACAGATTGCACTCCATATGGACTCAAACAGAAAATACAGTGCCTTGCGAAAGTATTCGCCCCCCTTGAACTTTGCGACCTTTTGCCACATTTCAGGCTTCAAACATAAAGATATAAAACTGTATTTTTTTGTGAAGAATCAACAACAGGTGGGACACAATCATGAAGTGGAACGACATTTATTGGATATTTCAAACTTTTTTAACAAATCAAAAACTGAAAAATTGGGCGTGCAAAATTATTCAGCCCCTTTACTTTCAGTGCAGCAAACTCTCTCCAGAAGTTCAGTGAGGATCTCTGAATGATCCAATGTTGACCTAAATGACTAATGATGATAAATACAATCCACCTGTGTGTAATCAAGTCTCCGTTTAAATGCACCTGCACTGTGATAGTCTCAGAGGTCCGTTAAAAGCGCAGAGAGCATCATGAAGAACAAGGAACACACCAGGCAGGTCCGAGATACTGTTGTGAAGAAGTTTAAAGTCGGATTTGGATACAAAAAGATTTCCCAAGCTTTAAACATCCCAAGCAGCACTGTGCAAGCGATAATATTGAAATGGAAGGAGTATCAGACCACTGCAAATCTACCAAGACCTGGCCGCCCCTCTAAACTTTCAGCTCATACAAGGAGAAGACTGATCAGAGATGCAGCCAAGAGGCCCATGATCACTCTGGATGAACTGCAGAGATCTACAGCTGAGGTGGGAGACTCTGTCCATAGGACAACAATCAGTCGTATATTGCACAAATCTGGCCTTTATGGAAGAGTGGCAAGAAGAAAGCCATTTCTTAAAGATATCCATAAAAAGTGTTGTTTAAAGTTTGCCACAAGCCACCTGGGAGACACACCAAGCATGTGGAAGAAGGTGCTCTGGTCAGATGAAACCAAAATTGAACTTTTTGGCAACAATGCAAAACGTTATGTTTGGCGTAAAAGCAACACAGCTGAACACACCATCCCCACTGTCAAACATGGTGGTGGCAGCATCATGGTTTGGGCCTGCTTTTCTTCAGCAGGGACAGGGAAGATGGTTCAAATTGATGGGAAGATGGATGGAGCCAAATACAGGACCATTCTGGAAGAAAACCTGATGGAGTCTGCAAAAGACCTGAGACTGGGACGGAGATTTGTCTTCCAACAAGACAATGATCCAAAACATAAAGCAAAATCTACAATGGAATGGTTCAAAAATAAACATATCCAGGTGTTAGAATGGCCAAGTCAAAGTCCAGACCTGAATCCAATCGAGAATCTGTGGAAAGAACTGAAAACTGCTGTTCACAAATGCTCTCCATCCAACCTCACTGAGCTCGAGCTGTTTTGCAAGGAGGAATGGGAAAAAATGTCAGTCTCTCGATGTGCAAAACTGATAGAGACACCCCAAGCGACTTACAGCTGTAATCGCAGCAAAAGGTGGCGTTACAAAGTATTAACTTAAGGGGGCTGAATCATTTTGCACGCCCAATTTTTCAGTTTTTGATTTGTTAAAAAAGTTTGAAATATCCAATAAATGTCGTTCCACTTCATGATTGTGTCCCACTTGTTGTTGATTCTTCACAAAAAAATACAGTTTTATATCTTTATGTTTGAAGCCTGAAATGTGGCAAAAGGTCGCAAAGTTCAAGGGGGCCGAATACTTTCGCAAGGCACTGTATATACAAGAAAATAAACACAGTGTGTATAAACTCTGGTGTCCAAACGCCCAGTGCGCCCTAGACCTTCTGTCTGAGGACCAACTAGGGTCACCCAGCCACATGATAATACACCCAGTGTGCCCTAGACCTTCTGTCTGAGGACCAACTAGGGTCACCCAGCCACATGATAATACACCCAGTGCGCCCTAGACCTTCTGTCTGAGGACCAACTAGGTTCACCTAGCCACATGATAATACACCCAGAGCCCTAGACCTTCTGTCTGAGGACCGACTAGGTTCACCCAGCCACATGATAATACACCCAGAGCCCTAGACCTTCTGTCTGAGGACCAACTAGTTACACCAGGGGTTATGCTAATCTGATATAGAGCAGACCTAACTCACTCCATTAAATTAGACAAAACAGGAACATTTTACATTTGGCTAGAGATTCAAAAGGAAATGATCTTAAAATAACAGAGAAACATGTCCTCCTGTGTGCTACCTATATCCCCCCACTAGAATCCCCATATTTTAATGAAGACAGCTTCTCCACACAAACAACAAGTGTGGGGTTAAAATGGGCAAAAAACAGACACATTTCTTCCAACAGGGCATTGGGGTGAGACAGGGATGCAGCTTAAGCCCCACCCTCTTCAACATATATATCAACGAATTGGCGCGGGCACTAGAAAAGTCTGCAGCACCCGGCCTCACCCTACTAGAATCCAAAGTCATGTGTCTACTGTTTGCTGATGATCTGGTGCTTCTGTCCCCAACCAAGGAGGGCCTACAGCAGCACCTAGATCTTCTGCACAGATTCTGTCAGACCTGGGCTCTGACAGTAAATTTCAGTACAACCAAAATAACGGTGTTACAAAAAAGGTCCAGTCGCCAGGACCACAAATACAAATTCCATCTAGACACCATTGCCCTAGAGCACACAAAAAACTATATACACCTCGGCCTAAACATCAGTGCCACAGATAACTTCCACAAAGCTGTGACTGATCTGAGAGACAAGGCAAGAAGGGCATTCTATGCCATCAAAAGGAACATAAAATTCAACATACCAGTTAGGATCTGGCTAAAAATACTTGAATCAGTTATAGAGCCCATTGCCGTTTATGGTTGTGAGGTCTGGGGTCCGCTCACCAACCAAGATTTCACAAAATGGGACAAACACCAAACTGACACTCTGCATGCAGAATTCTGCAAAAATATCCTCTGTGTACAACGTAAATCACCAAATAATGCATGCAGAGCAGAATTAGGCCGATACCCGCTAATGATCAAAATCCAGAAAAGAGCCCTTAAATTCTACAACCACCTAAAAGGAAGCGATTCCCAAACCTTCCATAACAAAGCCATCACCTACAGAGAGATGAGCCTGGAGAAGAGTCCCCTAAGCAAGCTGGTCCTGGGGCTCTGTGGGGTGTGTTTGTGTTTGTGAACAGAGCCCCAGGACCAGCTTGCTTAGGGGACTCTTCTCCAGGCTCATCTCTCTGTAGGTGATGGCTTTGTTATGGCTTTGTTATGGAACAGAGCCCCAGGACAGCAGCACAATTAGACCCAACCAAATCATGAGAAAACAAAAAGATAATTACTTGACACATTGCAAAGAATTAACAAAAAAACAGAGCAAACTAGAATGCTATTTGACCCTAAACAGAGAGTACACAGTGGCAGAATACCTGACCACTGTGACTGACCTAAACTTAAGGAAAGCTTTGACTATGTACAGACTCAGTGAGCATAGCCTTGCTATTGAGAAAGGCTGCCGTAGGCAGACATGGCTCTCAAGAGAAGACAGGCTTTGTGCTCACTGCCCACAAAATGAGGTGGAAACTGAGCTGCACTTCCTAACCTCCTGCACAATGTATGACCATATTAGAGACACATATTTCCCTCAGATTACACAGATCCACAAAGAATTCGAAAACAAATCCAATTTTGATAAACTCCCATATCTACTGGGTGAAATTCCACAGTGTGCCATCACAGCAGCAAGATTTGTGACCTGTTGCCACAAGAAAAGGGCAACCAGTGAAGAACAAACACCATTGTAAATACAACCCATATTTATGTTTATTTATTTTCCCTTGTGTACCCTTTACCTTTTCTACATCGTTACAACATTGTACTGTATATAGACATAATATGACATTTGTAATGTCTTTATTGTTTTGAAACTTCTGTATGTGTAATGTTTACTGTTAATTGTTATTGTTTATTTCACTTTTGTATATTATCTACCTCACTTGCTTTGGCAATGTTAACACATGTTTCCCATGCCAATAAAGCCCCTTGAATAGAATATCAGACAGACAGACAGACAGACAGACAGACAGACAGAGACAGACAGACAGACAGACAGACAGACAGACAGACAGACAGACAGACAGACAGACAGACAGACAGACAGACAGACAGACAGACAGACAGACAGACAGACAGACAGACAGACAGACAGACAGACAGACAGACAGACAGACAGACAGACAGACAGACAGACAGACAGACAGACAGATAGACAGATAGATAGATAGATAGATAGATAGATAGATAGATAGATAGCACTCCCAATGTGTGTGTCCAAAAGATCTCAATGGAGGAACTACTGTAGGAGAGTCTTCCTGTGTCTCTAGTGTTTGTTTCAAGTTTTAGGGTTTATTTGTCAAGTTCCCAGGATGCACCAGGTGGAAACAGTGAAATGCTTACTGGCACTTTCCCAACAATGCAGTATTCAAGTCAATAATATCAAGTCAATAATATAGTAAGAAAAACACGAGAAATACAAGAAATACTTCAAATCAAATGTTATTGATTTGCGGGTGTTTTGCGAAATGATTGTGTTTCTTGCTCCGACAGTGCACTAATATCTAACAATTTCACAACATATACCCAATACACACCCATCTAAGTAAAGGAATGGAATTAAGAATATTTACATATATTTACGAGCAATGTCAGAGCGGTATAGAATAAGATACAGTAGAATAGAATAGAATACAGTAAACACATATGAGATGAGTAATGCAAAATATGTAATCATTATTATCTTATTATTAATCTCTCGGTCCCTGCTTTGATGTACTGACCTCGGCTTCTGGATGGTAGCGGTGTGAACAGGCAGTGGCTCGCGTGGTTGTTGTCCTTGATGATAATTTTGGCCTTCCTGTGACATCGGGTGGTGTAGGTGTCATGGAGGGCACGTAGTGATGCTTTGGGCAGACCGCACCACCCTCTGGCGAGCCCTGCGGTTGCGGGCGGTGCAGTTGCCGTACCAAGCGGTGACAGGATGCTCTCAATGGTGCATCTGTAGAAGTTTGTGAGGGTTTTATGGGCCAGGCAAATTTCTTCAGCCTCTGATGAAGAGGCGCTGTTGTGCCTTCTTCACCACACTGTCAGTGTGGGTGGACCATTTCAAGTTGCCAGTGATGTGTACACTGAGGAACTTGAAGCTTTCCACCTTTTCCACTCTTCACGTCGATGTGGATAGGAGGGGGGGTGCTCCCTCTGCTGTTTCCTGAAGTCTATGATCATCCCCTTTGTTTTGTTGACGTTGAGTGAGAGGTTATTTTTCTGGCATCACACTCCCAGAGTCACCTCCTCCCTGTAAGCTGTCTCATCATTGTTGATAATCAGAAGTACTATTATTTAGTGTGTATCACACTGTGTGTGTGTGTGTGTGTGTGTGTGTGTGTGCCTGTGTGTGTGTCTGTGTGTGTGTGTGTGTGTGTGTGTGTGTGTAGTGTGTGTGTGTGTGTGTGTGTGTGTGTGTGTGTGTTACCTGAAAGCACGGTGAAAACAGCAGCGAAGGCGTTGAGTTTAAGTCCATCGATGACGTTGCTGGAATGAAACAGCTCCAGACACATGAGACTGAACCCAACCACCAACAGCATGATGTATAGTACCTCTGATACCACCGACAGCCACAGGACTCCTGGAACACACACACACACACACACACATAATGAAACAGCTCCAGACACATGAGACTGAACCCAACCACCAACAGCATGATGTATAGTACCTCTGATACCACCGACAGCCACAGGACTCCTGGAACACACACACATACACACACACACATGGGCACACACACACACACACACACACACATACACACACACACACACACACACACACACATACACACACACACACACACACGGGCACACACGGGCACACACACACACACACACACACATACACACACACACATGGGCACACACACATACACACACACACACATACACACACACACACGGGCACACACACATACACACACACACACACACGGGCACACACGCATTTTGAATTTAGCTTTTTTTGGGATCTTTTTTAAATTAAAATTAGTTTCTTCAAACTGCAGGATACGGAGGAAGTAGATTATATATTGTTTTCTTGGCTTTAGAACTTTATATTTGTGTATTAATGCAATTTATTTCAATTTACCTTCCTAACTTTAGTAGCCGCTAGTTAGCTAGCTTACCAGAGTGCAGTTTTCTCTGCCAGAGTCACTAACACTAACGACAATGTAGTGGATTTCACTGCCCACATTAGATAGACCCTTTACTCTGAATCATCACACCAACAGGCTTAATCATTTATTTACTGACTAACTAAATAATCACAGAAATGCATAAACAAATTAACAGTAGATATTGGTTACTAACAAAAGATAGGGAAGATTCCCTAGTGGGCCAATATGACGGCTTGGTGGACCAAGGGGAAGTGGGTGTGGACTGAGACAAAGCGGGAAAGGAAAAAGAGACCACTACACAGTTGATAATTATATTAATTGAAATGCTAATTCTTTGCACATGAACGCTCACTCATTCGGGAATAACTGCAATCAATATATGTTTACGCCCAGGTGTCGTTGTGATCTCTGTTGTAATTGTCAGCCTGTCTGCTGGAGAGTTCACCTGAGTCTCTTTCTGTTTCCCTGAAGATCAAAGTCATTGATGGTTAGGATGGATACTTCAGAGTTCCATTCAGAAACGTTTTTCATAGAGTAGATGTTTCGGCGGTTGTCTGTAATCGCATCCCAGGTTGACATAATTTCGAGCTGCAGACTAGTAATTAGTATATAAGATTTGCTCTTATTCTGTAGGGATCGATAGTCTCAGAGTTGAACCATTTCCAGCCGTGTAGCCAATGCTCCACGTGGTATGGTTAGGAAATTGATAACGCTGTGGGTTTGCTTAGTCTTGGTACTCAAACCGATGCCACCTCAGTTTCCACCGAGGTACGCGTGGTCTGAAGAGGATTTCCTCAGGAGGGGGTTTTATTCCTAACAGTAGAAAAGGAGGTTATATGACATCAGATCATGTCTGTGCTCACGGGGGCGGGCCAATGACTTAGTTCAACTTTAGATGGAATACAATTCTCTCACATTAAATGTTTAAACATCACATCACATCATTTCACAAATAGTTTCATCTTTACTCATTCATTTTATACAACAATTAGATGCAAGCCTCATCATTGAGAAAAGTACACAATCAAGAGATATAGTTATGTGTGTTTCCTGTCCTCTCTGAGGTCACCCAAAATGAAACACACTCGTCATACCCGTCCCTTAAGTGTCCACGGACCCCTCCCACCTTCTCACAAGTGGACCTTTTGTTTCATATTCCCATTTTGGGGGATTTAGGAGTTTGGCCAAGTGAAATCCTTTGTTCTCTCTAGGTGTCTCTTTCTGCGTGGCCATGAGGAGAGAGTCTCCTCCAGGAATTTATGGCCTGAGATAATAGAACCTGGGTGTAGGAGAGAGAGAGAGGGGGAAGCCACGATCTATACCCAGAAAGGGCCACGTCACGACAGCGTTTAGGAGGCACGATTACCTGCAGAGCATATGGACGTTTCTACTGTCTTCTCTGGGATGTCGAAATCAATTCAGAATGATTGTCATTTGCCCTCTAAATCCACCGGTGCATTTTCCTAGCTTTGGGATGAGAGTTGAATACATCTCTGATAGCTTGGGGACAGACCAGGATACATTTTTCCTGGCTTTGGGATGAGGGATGAATACATCTCTGATAGCTTGGGGACAGACCAGGATACATTTTTCCTGGCTTTGGGATGAGGGATGAATACATCTCTGATAGCTTGGGGACAGACCAGGATACATTTTTCCTAGCTTTGGGATGAGGGATGAATACATCTCTGATAGCTTGGGGACAGACCAGGAGACATTTTTCCTGGCTTTGGGATGAGGGATGAATACATCTCTGATAGCTTGGGGACAGACCAGGATACCTTTTCCTAGCTTTGGGATGAGAGTTGATAGGCTGTACTGTGCTGCATCTCCCCGACCTCGTGAGGGGCGACAGGTATTCTAGAGGTTAGGACTCTAACAGAAAGGTTGAAAGATCAAATCCCCAAGCTGACAAGGTAAAAATCTGTCGTTCTGGCCCTGAACAGGCAGTTCACCCACTGTTCCCCGGTAGGCCGCTATTAAAAATAAGAATATGTTCTTAACTGACTTGCCTAGTTAAATGTAAAAAATTAAACACAGTGAATCAGATATATGATAACATGACTCTTCAGTCAGTATTTTAATGACAGGAACACAAGACATACATCACACATGACACCCTTTATCTCTCTACGTGGTGAACTACTTCTGACCAGGGTGGACCCTAGTCCATTTAGACTTTGACCAATACGGGTCAACAGTAGTGCACTATATGTGGAACAGGGCTCTATAGGGCTCTGGTCAAAGTAGTGCACTATATAGGGAACAGGGCTCTATAGGGCTCTGGTCAAAGTAGTGCACTATATAGGGAACAGGGCTATATAGAGGTCTGGTCGAAGTTGTGCACTCTATGGGGAACAGGGCTCTATAGGGGTCTGGTCAAAATAGTGCACTCTATAGGGAACAGGGCTCTATAGGGCTCTGGTCAAAGTAGTGCACTATATTAGGAACAGGGTGCCATTTGGGAGACAACCAAGGAGACAGTAGAGAGAGGGCTCAGTCTGTCAATATACCCTAAGTAGCTGAGACACCTATAAAACATTTACTATCTCTGAATTCAATACACTAACAGGATAAACTGTGTGTGTGTGTGTGTGTGTGTGTGTGTGTGTGTGTGTGTGTGTGTGTGTGTGTGTGTGTGTGTGTGTGTGTGTGTGTGTGTGTGTGTGTGTGTGTGTGTGTGTGTGTGTGTGTGTGTGTGTGTGTGTGTGTGTGTGTGTGTGTGTGTAACCAATCCAAGAGAGTTAGTTCTGGGAATTGAATGTGAACGTAAAAAGAAATCCTCTTCTTCTAGTATCATGAATAACTCAGGTGGCGTCTAGTTGTCAGGAAACAGGTGGCCATGTTTTAAAAATCATCCCAAACAACAACAGCCATGGGAGGAGAAAACAATGTCAGAGAAACATCAAAGTGAAGGAGACAGAACACACCAAACAGCTTGCTGATCCCAGACCAGATTCTATGTAAAACAGCTTGCTGATCCCAGACCAGATTCTATGTAAAACGGCTTGCTGATCCCAGACCAGATTCTATGTAAAACAGCTTGCTGATCCCAGACCAGATTCTATGTAAAACAGCTTGCTGATCCCAGACCAGATTCTATGTAAAACAGCTTGCTGATCCCAGACCAGATTCTATGTAAAACAGCTTGCTGATCCCAGACCAGATTCTATGTAAATCAGCTTGCTGATCCCAGACCAGATTCTATGTAAAACAGCTTGCTGATCCCAGACCAGATTCTATGTAAAATGGCTTGCTGATCCCAGACCAGATTCTATGTAAAACAGCTTGCTGATCCCAGACCAGATTCTATGTAAAACAGCTTGCTGATCCCAGACCAGATTCTATGTAAAATGGCTTGCTGATCCCAAACCAGATTCTATGTAAAATGGCTTGCTGATCCCAGACCAGATTTTATGTAAAACAGCTTGCTGATCCCAGACCAGATTCTATGTAAAACAGCTTGCTGATCCCAGACCAGATTCTATGTAAAACAGCTTGCTGATCCCAGACCAGATTCTATGTAAATCAGCTTGCTGATCCCAGACCAGATTCTATGTAAAACAGCTTGCTGATCCCAGACCAGATTCTATGTAAATCAGCTTGCTGATCCCAGACCAGATTCTATGTAAAACAGCTTGCTGATCCCAGACCAGATTCTATGTAAAATGGCTTGCTGATCCCAGACCAGATTCTATGTAAAACAGCTTGCTGATCCCAGACCAGATTCTATGTAAAATGGCTTGCTGATCCCAGACCAGATTCTATGTAAAATGGCTTGCTGATCCCAGACCAGATTCTATGTAAAATGGCTTGCTGATCCCAGACCAGATTCTATGTAAAATGGCTTGCTGATCCCAGACCAGATTCTATGTAAAATGGCTTGCTGATCCCAGACCAGATGTAAACGGTGAGAGTTGTTGATATTCAAATAAGTAGCTAAATAACAAGGTACAAGGTAACAAGTTTACTCCCTATAGAGACCCATTAACTCTACTAGAAACCCCTCTCTACTAGGAACTCCTCTCTACTAGGAACCCCTCTCTACTGGGAACCCCTCTCTACTAGGATGCCCCTCTCTACTAGGAACCCCTCTCTACTAGGACACCCCTCTCTACTAGGAACCCCTCTCTACTGGGAACCCCTCTCTACTGGGAACCCCTCTCTACTAGGACACTCCTCTCTACTAGGAACCCCTCTCTACTAGGAACCCCTCTTTACTAGGAACCCCTCTCTACTAGGACACCCCTCTCTACTAGGAACCCCTCTCTACTAGGAACCCCTCTCTACTGGGAACCCCTCTCTACTAGGACACTCCTCTCTACTAGGAACCCCTCTCTACTAGGAACCCCTCTCTACTAGGAAACCCTCTCTACTAGGAACCCCTCTCTACTAGGAACTCCTCTCTACTAGGAACCCCTCTCTACTAGGACACTCCTCTCTACTAGGACACTCCTCTCTACTAGGAACCCCTCTCTACTAGGACACTCCTCTCTACTAGGAACTCCTCTCTACTAGGAACCCCTCTCTACTAGGACACTCCTCTCTACTAGGACACTCCTCTCTACTAGGAACCCCTCTCTACTAGGACACTCCTCTCTACTAGGACACTCCTCTCTACTAGGAACCCCTATCTACTAGGAACCCCTCTCTACTAGGACACTCCTCTCCACTAGGAACCCCTCTCTACTAGGACACTCCTCTTTACTAGCAACCCCTCTCTACTAGGAACCCCTCTCTACTAGGACACTCCTCTTTACTAGCAACCCCTCTCTACTAGGAACCCCTGTCTCCCTCTCTCCATAGTAAGGCTGTGTGTAACAGGGCTGAACAGGAAGAATTGTGTTGGTGTATCTCTGCACTCCTCCCTCCCTCCCTCTTTCTCTATTTATCTCTCTCTCTCTCTGTCGCTCTTCCTCCCTTCCACTCTCTCCTTCTCCCTCCTTCCCTCGTTTCCGCTCTCTCTCTACCCCCCCACTCTCTATTTCCCTCTCTCCCTCACTCCCTCTCACAGTGTAGAATAGAGATGACTTTAATGTGGGGATGAAAGCAGTATTAAACAGCAGTATTAAAGCAGTATTAAACAGAGATGACCTTAGTGTGGGGATGAAAGCAGTATTAAACAGAGATGACCTTAGTGTGGGGATGAAAGCAGTATTAAACAGAGATGACCTTACCGTAGTGATGAAAGCAGTATTAATCAGAGATATTACTCACTAATGTTCAGTCTATGGACAATAAAGTAGATGAGCTCAGGGCGAGGATCTCCTTCCAGAGAGACATCAGGGTCAGTAACATACTCTGTTTCAAAGGATCATGGCTCCCTCCGGATACACTGTCCCCGTCCATACAGCCAGCTGGGTTCTCAGTACATCGTGCAGACAGGAAAAAACACCTCTCCGGGAAGAAGAAAGGTGGTGGTGTATGTTTCATGGTGTGATTGTCATAACGTAAAGAAACTTAAGTCCTTTTGTTCACCCGACCTAGAATATCTCCCAATCAAATGCCGGCCGTATTACCTCCCAAGATAATTCTCTTTAGTTATAGTTACAGCCGTTGTAGTTACAGCAGATACCACGACGGCCCTTCAAGGAACTACACTGGACTTTTTGCAAACTGGAAAAAATATATCCTGAGGCTGCATTTATTGTAGCTGGGGATTTTAACAAAGCAAATTTGAGGAAAACGCTACCGAAGTTCTATCAACACATTGAGTGTAGTACTCGCGCTGGAAAAACACTGGATCACTGCTACTCCCTCTTCCAGGATACCTACCACCTTCCCTTTGGCAAATCAGATCACAACTCCATTTTGCTCCTCCCTTCCTATAGGCAGAAACTCAAACAGGAAGTACCCTTGCTACGGACTATTCAACACTGGTCTGACCAATCAGAATGCATGCTTCAAGATTGTTTTGATCACACGGACTGGGATATGTTCCGGGTTGCCTCTGAGAATAGCATGGACGTATACACGGACACAGTGAATGAGTTCATCAGGAAGTGCATAGGGGATGTTGTTCCCACTGTGACTATTAAAACCTACCCAAACCAGAAACCGTGGATAGATGGCGGCATTTGCTCAAAACTGAAAGCGTGAACTACCGCATTTAACCATGGAAAGATGACTGGAAACAGTCCAGTTATCCCCTTCATAAGACAATCAAACAGGCAAAATGCAATTCAACGGCTCAGACATGAGACGATTACAAAGGGAAAACCAGCCACTTCCTGGACACCGACGCCTTGCTCCCGGACAAACTGAACACCTTCTTTAAGGATAACAACGTGCCCCACCCCCTCCTTCTCTGTGGCCGATGTGAGTAAGACATTTAAGCGTGTTAACCCTCGCAAGGCTGCCGGCCCAGATGGTATCCCTAGCTGCGTCCTCCGAGCATGCGCAGATGAGCTGGTTGGAGTGTTTACGGACATAGTCAATCTCTCCCTATCCCACTTGCTTCAATATGTCCACCATTGTTCCTGTACCCAAGAAAGCAAAGGTAACTGAACTAAATGACTATCTGTAGCACTCACTTCTGTTATCATGGAGTACTTTGAGAGGCTAGTCAAGGATCATATCACCTCTACCTTACCTGACATCCTAGACCTACTTCAACTTGTTTACCGTCCCAATAGGTCCACAGACGATGCAATCGCCATTGTACTGCACACTGCCCTATCCCATCTGGACAAAAATGTTAGTCAATGCCACTCCGACATTGCTTGTCCTAATATTTATATATTTCTAAATTCCATTCTTTTACTTTTAGATTTGTGTATTGTTGTGAATTTTTAGATACTACTGCACTGATGAAGATAGGAACACAAGCATTTCACTTCACCAGCAAAAACATCTGCTAAATATGTGTATGTGACCAATAACATTTGATTTGATATAGACACACACACATTCTTGAAACACCTCTGACCTCTGAGTCTCTAGTGCAGGGTTCCCCAACTGGAGGCCAGCGGGCCAACACCTCTGAGTCTCTAGTGTTCCCCAACTGGGGGTCAGCGGGCCAACACCTCTGAGTCTCTAGTGTTCCCCAACTGGAGGACAGCAGGCCAACACCTCTGAGTCTCTAGTGTTCCCCAACTGGAGGACAGCGGGCCAACACCTCTGAGTCTCTAGTGTTCCCCAACTGGAGGACAGCGGGCCAACACCTCTGAGTCTCTAGTGTTCCCCAACTGGAGGACAGCGGGCCAACACCTCTGAGTCTCTAGTGTTCCCCAACTGGAGGACAGCAGGCCAACACCTCTGAGTCTCTAGTGTTCCCCAACTGGGTGCCAGCGGGCCAACACCTCTGAGTCTCTAGGGTTCCCCAACTGGGTGCCAGCGGGCCAACACCTCTGAGTCTCTAGGGTTCCCCAACTGGGTGCCAGTGGGCCAACACCTCTGAGTCTCTAGGGTTCCCCAACTGGAGGACAGCAGGCCAACACCTCTGAGTCTCTAGTGTTCCCCAACTGGGTGCCAGCGGGCCAACACCTCTGAGTCTCTAGGGTTCCCCAACTGGGTGCCAGCGGGCCAACACCTCTGAGTCTCTAGGGTTCCCCAACTGGGTGCCAGCGGGCCAATCTGGACCTCCAGTAAAATGACCCCCCCCCCCCCAATTTTTTTATTTTTTATTAATATTTTGTTAATTTAAAAAATATATATATCGGACCGGAGATGCAAAAACTCCCAAATGCAATGTCCCAAGAAGGAAGTTACCTCACCTAAATAATGCAAAAGTTACATTTTAACTTCATTCATGAGGAGAGAGGATGCAGGAGACGGTCAACTAATGAAGCAGGCAGCGGACCATTTAGTGGTGCTGAAACGTAAAGCTGGACCTGCAGCACAACCAATAGGAGGTGAACAGCGCCTGGTGCTGAAACGTAAAGCTGGACCTGCAGCACAACCAATAGGAGGTGAACAGCACCTGGTGCTGAAACGTAAAGCTGGACCTGCAGCACAACCAATAGGAGGTGAACAGCACCTGGTGCTGAAACGTAAAGATGCAACCGCAGAGCAACCAATAGGAGGTGAACAGCACCTGGTGCTGAAACGTAAAGCTGCAACCGCAGAGCAACCAATAGGAGGTGAACAGCACCTGGTGCTGAAACGTAAAGCTGGACCTGCAGCACAACCAATAGGAGGTGAACAGCGCCTGGTGCTGAAACGTAAAGCTGGACCTGCAGCACAACCAATAGGAGGTGAACAGCACCTGGTGCTGAAACGTAAAGCTGGACCTGCAGCACAACCAATAGGAGGTGAACAGTGCCTGGTGCTGAAACGTAAAGATGCAACCGCAGAGCAACCAATAGGAGGTGAACAGCACCTGGTGCTGAAACGTAAAGCTGGACCTGCAGCACAACCAATAGGAGGTGAACAGCACCTGGTGCTGAAACGTAAAGATGGACCTGCAGCACAACCAATAGGAGGTGAACAGCACCTGGTGCTGAAACGTAAAGCTGGACCTGCAGCACAACCAATAGGAGGTGAACAGCGCCTGGTGCTGAAAATATTGCTAACTTGTTATGCAAGTGTTGCCCAGCAACAGATGGAGAAAACCTACACCAGTAGAGTACGTAATTTCAACAATAATATTCATTTTTTTTTGACTTTACAAACAACAAGAGGGCTTAATTTGAGTCTACTTCTTCAGAGCGAAGGCCCATATATAATAACTTAACAGGCTGAGCTAGGCTATGTGGGGGCGAAGGCCCATATAAATAACTTAACTAGCTGAGCTACAACTCAAGCTTCACTCGCAGGCGTAAATCGATCCAAACATTGTCAGCACATAAAAGGCATGTTTCTTTATTCCGTTGTATTCCGCTGAGCATGACACCCAAAAGACACACAAGGACTCGGCACTCCTGATCTCATCCCTGATTTGAATGGTGATGTCTGGAATTCAATCATCTGTTTGAACTGGGGCCTCACCAATCGAGGGTATCGCTTTCTTAGCAAGGGAGGAGAATTCTCCACCTGGGCAGACTGTGAGATGGTCACGTACAGACGTCCTTGGGCAAGTTGGGCAGTCATGATGTAGTCTTCAGATCTGGTGGAGAAGTTGTCCCTCAGCCGCTTGATGATATCTTCCATCAGCTCTGTGACGATGCTGCGGCCTGGTCCCTCCACCTGTCATTTCTTCAGTGTGCTGAAGTCTTCCATCAGCTCTGTGACGATGCTGTGGCCTGGTCCCTCCGCCTGTCGTTTCTTCAGTGTGCTGAAGTCTTCCATCAGCTCTGTGACGATGCTGTGGCCTGGTCCCTCCGCCTGTCGTTTCTTCAGTGTGCTGAAGTCTTCCATCAGCTCTGTGACGATGCTGTGGCCTGGTCCCTCCGCCTGTCGTTTCTTCAGTGTGCTGAAGTCTTCCATCAGCTCTGTGACGATGCTGTGGCCTGGTCCCTCCGCCTGTCGTTTCTTCAGTGTGCTGACGTCTTCCATCAGCTCTGTGACGATGCTGTGGCCTGGTCCCTCCCTCCGCCTGTCGTTTCTTCAGTGTGCTGAAGTCTTCCATCAGCTCTGTGACGATGCTGCGGCCTGGTCCCTCTGCCTGTCGTTTCTTCAGTGTGCTGAAGTCTTCCATCAGCTCTGTGACGATGCTGTGGCCTGGTCCCTCTGCCTGTCGTTTCTTCAGTGTGCTGAAGTCTTCCATCAGCTCTGTGACGATGCTGTGGCCTGGTCCCTCTGCCTGTCGTTTCTTCAGTGTGCTGAAGTCTTCCATCAGCTCTGTGACGATGCTGTGGCCTGGTCCCTCTGCCTGTCGTTTCTTCAGTGTGCTGAAGTCTTCCATCAGCTCTGTGACGATGCTGTGGCCTGGTCCCTCCCTCCGCCTGTCGTTTCTTCAGTGTGCTGAAGTCTTCCATCAGCTCTGTGACGATGCTGCGGCCTGGTCCCTCTGCCTGTCGTTTCTTCAGTGTCCTGAAGTCTTCCATCAGCTCTGTGACGATGCTGTGGCGTGCAGTGAACGCTTCAATTGTTCTGCGTCGGGCCTCTGGGGCGAGAAGGCAACTTTGAAAGTTCCATGCTTAGATTCATAACGACGTCTGAGGTTGAATTATTTTTGCAAACAGAGATATTTCCATTGCAAATAAGACACACTGGCTTGGCATTGTGAAAATATGGAAAGATGAATGCATATCTCTCTGTCTGTTAGGAGATAGTTGGTTAGATGAATGCATATCTCTCTGTCTGTTAGGAGATAGATGGTTAGATGAATGCATATCTCTCTGTCCGTTAGGAGATAGATGGTTAGATGAATGCATATCTCGCTGTCTGTTAGGAGATAGATGGTTAGATTAATGCATATCTCTCTGTCTGTTAGGAGATAGATGGTTAGATGAATGCATATCTCTCTGTCTGTTAGGAGATAGATGGTTAGATGAATGCATATCTCTCTGTCTGTTAGGAGATAGATGGTTAGATGAATGCATATCTCGCTGTCTGTTAGGAGATAGATGGTTAGATGAATGCATATCTCTCTGTCTGTTAGGAGATAGATGGTTAGATGAATGCATATCTCTCTGTCTGTTAGGAGATAGATGGTTAGATGAATGCATATCTCTCTGTCCGTTAGGAGATAGATGGTTAGATGAATGCATATCTCGCTGTCTGTTAGGAGATAGATGGTTAGATGAATGCATATCTCTCTGTCTGTTAGGAGATAGATGGTTAGATGAATGCATATCTCTCTGTCTGTTAGGAGATAGATGGTTAGATGAATGCATATCTCTCTGTCCGTTAGGAGATAGATGGTTAGATGAATGCATATCTCTCTGTCCGTTAGGAGATAGATGGTTAGATTAATGCATATCTCTCTGTCCGTTAGGAGATAGATGGTTAGATGAATGCATATCTCTCTGTCCGTTAGGAGATAGATGGTTAGATGAATGCATATCTCTCTGTCTGTTAGGAGATAGATGGTTAGATGAATGCATATCTCTCTGTCCGTTAGGAGATAGATGGTTAGATTAATGCATATCTCTCTGTCTGTTAGGAGATATATGGTTAGATTAATGCATATCTCTCTGTACATTCCTCCCTTAAACTTCCAATTATCTTTATCCACCGTTCTTTTGATACTTTTTTCAGAGCTACATTTTCTCTTGTTATCAAGCTAATTGTTCTGAAAAATGTTTGTTTTTTTAAACGTTTAAAAGAGTAGTAGGCTACAGTAGGCTACATACACCTGTTTTTCCCCACCAATCAAAGCACAGAGAAATAGACAACAATAATAATTGAATAAAGATATTGGTGATTTTATGAGCGTAATGAGATCGAAACCCCTATAGAAGGCCATTCAGTGGTCCAGCCCACCTTTAACCCCTATAGAAGACCATTCAGTGGTCCAGCCCACCTTTAACCCCTATAGAAGACCATTCAGTGGTCCAGCCCACCTTTAACCCCTATAGAAGACCATTCAGTGGTGAGGCTGCTTCAGTCTGGTCCAGACCACCTTTAACCCCTATAGAAGACCATTCAGTGGTCCAGCCCACCTTTAACCCTTATAGAAGGCCATTCAGTGGTGAGGCTGCTTCAGTCTGGTCCAGACCACCTTTAACCCCTATAGAAGACCATTCAGTGGTGAGGCTGCTTCAGCCTGGTCCAGACCACCTTTAACCCCTATAGAAGACCATTCAGTGGTCCAGCCCACCTTTAACCCCTATAGAAGACCATTCAGTGGTCCAGACCACCTTTAACCCCTATAGAAGACCATTCAGTGGTCCAGCCCACCTTTAACCCCTATAGAAGACCATTCAGTGGTGAGGCTGCTTCAGCCTGGTCCAGACCACCTTTAACCCCTATAGAAGACCATTCAGTGGTGAGGATGCTTCAGCCTGGTCCAGACCACCTTTAACCCCTATAGAAGACCATTCAGTGGTCCAGCCCACCTTTAACCCCTATAGAAGACCATTCAGTGGTGAGGCTGCTTCAGTCTGGTACAGACAAATCCCAGCATACGCACATACACCCTCACACACACATACACCCACATTACTCACCTCTCTCTGAAGCCGGAGCCAGATCAATGAAGCTACGACACTTCTCACCTGAGAGAAAGATAGAGACAGGGAGAGAGAGAGAGAGAGAGAGAGAGGGAAGGAGGGTGGGAGGGAGAGAGAGAGAGAGAGAGAGAGAGAGAGAGAGAGAGAGAGAGAGAGAGAGAGAGAGAGAGAGAGAGAGAGAGAGAGAGAGAGAGAGGGAGAGGGAGAGAGAAAGAGGGGGGGGGGTACAAGGGCTTTAATATCTGTTAACATAAAGAATTTAAACTAATTAAAACCTAAAACTGACCCGACCAACACTACACCTCTCTCTTAGGATTTTATTCTCCATAGACAACATAACCCAGGATGTGACTCTCCATAGACAACAGAACCCAGGATGTGACTCTCCATAGACAGTACACAACACAGTAAAGAGGTTAAATATTAAAAGGCTAGGATTCTATCTGGATGTGTTTTGTCAGCTATGTACCATTTTAAAGGCAATGTTCCTGCTCTTCCCCGGAGCCCCGCATTCACAGTAAACGCTGCATGTGTCGACTCCATCTGGAGTTTATTTTAAATGGAGCGAAGCTGACAAAGCGCGATGGAATTGAATCCCAGACCTTATTCTCCATAGACAACAGAACAGAGTAATTCCTTTTAAATGGCACGAAGCTGACAAAGCACAATGGGATTAAATCCCAGGCCTTATTCTCCCTTGACAAATCAACATAGTACATAATGATAAGACTAAGCAAACACTTGTGGAGGACAAAGCCTAGGACAGATTGTTTTGGGGAGTCTGCCAGAATAGTTTCAATTCAGAGTTTTAAAGAACTTTTTGAAGAAAGGGATATTGTTAACGACAAAGAGAGCAGCTGGAATTAAATCTGGATGAATGGGACTGGATGAAAAACACTGAATTTCAGACTGGAAAAGTGTGTGTGTGTGTGAGAGAGAGAGAGAGAGAGTCACACACCCACACACTGGATGCAACAAGGTTCACTTTCAAAGGCCGCCTCTGATTCTGCTCTTTTTGTCTTTTCTCTCTCTCTCTGTCTCTCTCTCTCTCTCTCTCTCTGTCTCTCTCTCTCTCTCTCTCTCTCTCTCTCTCTCTCTCTCTCTCTCAATCTCTCTCTCTCTCTCTCTCTCTCTCTCAATCTCTCTCTCTCTCTCTCTCTCTCTCCCTCCCACCCTCCTTCCCTCTCTCTCTCTCTCTCTCTCTCTCTCTCTCTCTCTCTCTCTCAAACTCTCTCTCTCTCTCTCTCCCTCTCTGAGCTGATCCTGGACCTGTCTAAAGGTAACTTCTACAACTATAGTATCTTGTAAACATGTCTGGAAGTTAATCACTAATGGAACAGGTTGATGTGATGGACCGAGCTCGTTATGGGTTCATTAGTTAATTGATGGTCGTTGTGGGTTAATTAGTTAATTGATGGTTGTTATGGAGGTTCATTAGTTAATTGATGGTCGTTATGGAGGTTCATTAGTTAATTGATGGTCGTTATGGGTTCATTAGTTAATTGATGGTCGTTATGGAGGTTAATTAGTTAATTGATGGTCGTTATGGGTTCATTAGTTAATTGATGGTCGTTATGGGTTCATTAGTTAATTGATGGTCGTTATGTAGGATCGTTAAATGGTAACAGCTCTGTCTGTCATCCCTGTAGGATGTGATCGTTCCTCACTCTCTCAATGGGCGCACACACACAGGACCTGGCACAGTTACCACATAACCACATAACCAACGGTTAATGATGACGACCGTCGTGAAAATAAACAGCCATCACAGTTACCATATAACCACATAACCAACGGTTAAGGATGACGACCGTCGTGAAAATAAACAGCCATCACAGTTACCATATAACCACATAACCAACGGTTAGGGATGACGACCGTTAAATAAACAGCCATCACAGTTACCACATCACCACATAACCAGCGGTTAGGATGACGACCGTTAAATAAACAGCCATCACAGTTACCATATAACCACATAACCAACGGTTAGGATGACGACCGTTAAATAAACAGCCATCACAGTTACCATATAACCACATAACCAACGGTTAAGGATGACGACCGTTAAATAAACAGCCATCACAGTTACCATATACCCACATAACCAACGGTTAAGGATGACGACCGTTAAATAAACAGCCATCACAGTTACCATATAACCACATAACCAACGGTTAAGGATGACGACCGTTAAATAAACAGCCATCACAGTTACCATATAACCACATAACCAACGGTTAAGGATGACGACCGTTAAATAAACAGCCATCACAGTTACCATATAACCACATAACCAACGGTTAAGGATGACGACCGTTAAATAAACAGCCATCACAGTTACCATATAACCACATAACCAACGGTTAAGGATGACGACCGTTAAATAAACAGCCATCACAGTTTTTTGTGGAACGAACAGCTGACTGGAGACGGGATGGTAGATTTGTGCTACTTCCTGTCCTCACTGATCTGATACTGACTACACTATCTTGCTACTTCCTGTCCTCACTGATCTGATATTGACTACAATATATAGCTACTTCCTGTCCTCACTGATCTGATATTGACTACATTATCTAGCTACTTCCCTCTCCTCACTGATCTGATCTGATACTGACTACACTATCTAGCTACTCCCCTCTACTCACTGATCTGATCTGATACTGACTACACTATCTAGCTATTTCCTATCCTCACTGATCTGATCTGATACTGACTACACTATCTAGCTACTCCCCTCTCCTCACTGATCTGATCTGATACTGACTACACTATCTAGCTACTTCCTCTCCTCACCGATCTGATACTGACTACACTATCTAGCTACTTCCCTCTCCTCACATACCTGATATTGACTACACTATCTAGCTACTTCCTCTCCTCTCCTCACTGATCTGATCTGATATTGACTACACTATCTAGCTACTTCCCTCTCCTTACTGATCTGATATTGACTACATTATCTAGCTACTTCCTCTCCTCACTTACCTGATATTGACTACACTATCTAGCTACTTCCTCTCCTCACTGATCTGATCTGATATTGACTACACTATCTAGCTACTTCCCTCTCCTCACTGACCTGATATTGACTACACTATCTAGCTACTTCCTATCCTCACTGACCTGATATTGACTATACTATCTAGCTACTTCCTCTCCTCACTGATCTGATCTGATATTGATTACACTATCTAGCTACTTCCCTCTCCTTACTGATCTGATATTGACTACACTATCTAGCTACTTCCCTCTCCTTACTGATCTGATATTCACTACATTATCTAGCTACTTCCCTCTCCTCAGTTACCTGATATTGACTACACTATCTAGCTACTTCCCTCTCCTTACTGATCTGATATTGACTACATTATCTAGCTACTTCCATCTCCTCACTTACCTGATATTGACTACATTATCTAGCTACTTCCCTCTCCTCACTTACCTGATATTGACTACACTATCTAGCTACTTCCCTCTCCTTACTGATCTGATATTGACTACACTATCTAGCTACTTCCCTCTCCTTACTGATCTGATATCGACTACATTATCTAGCTACTTCCATCTCCTCACTTATCTGATATTGACTACATTATCTAGCTACTTCCATCTCCTCACTTATCTGATATTGACTACATTATCTAGCTACTTCCCTCTCCTCACTGATCTGATCTGATATTGACTACACTATCTAGCTACTTCCCTCTCCTTACTGATCTGATATTGACTACATTATCTAGCTCCTTCCCTCTCCTTACTGATCTGATATTGACTACACTATCTAGCTACTTCCCTCTCCTTACTGATCTGATATTGACTACACTATCTAGCTACTTTCCTGTCCTCACTGATCTGATCTGATATTGACTACACTATCTAGCTACTTCCCTCTCCTCACTGATCTGATATTGACTACACTATCTAGCTACTTCCCTCTCCTTACTGATCTGATATTGACTACACTATCTAGCTACTTCCTCTCCTCACTTACCTGATATTGACTACATTATCTAGCTCCTTCCCTCTCCTTACTGATCTGATATTGACTACACTATCTAGCTACTTCCCTCTCCTCACTGACCTGATCTGATATTGACTACACTATCTAGCTACTTCCCTCTCCTCACTGACCTGATCTGATATTGACTACACTATCTAGCTACTTCCCTCTCCTCACTGACCTGATCTGATATTGACTACACTATCTAGCTACTTCCCTCTCCTCACTGACCTGATCTGATATTGACTACACTATCTAGCTACTTCCCTCTCCTCACTGACCTGATCTGATATTGACTACACTATCTAGCTACTTCCCTCTCCTCACTGACCTGATCTGATATTGACTACACTATCTAGCTACTTCCCTCTCCTCACTGACCTGATCTGATATTGACTACACTATCTAGCTACTTCCCTCTCCTCACTGACCTGATCTGATATTGACTTCACTATCTAGCTACTTCCCTCTCCTCACTGACCTGATCTGATATTGACTACACTATCTAGCTACCTCCCTCTCCTCACTGACCTGATCTGATATTGACTACACTATCTAGCTACCTCCCTCTCCTCACTGACCTGATCTGATATTGACTACACTATCTAGCTATCTCCCTCTCCTCACTGACCTGATCTGATATTGACTACACTATCTAGCTACTTCCCTCTCCTTACTGATCTGATATTGACTACACTATCTAGCTACTTCCCTCTCCTCACTGACCTGATCTGATATTGACTACACTATCTAGCTACTTCCCTCTCCTTACTGATCTGATATTGACTACACTATCTAGCTACTTCCCTCTCCTCACTTACCTGATATTGACTACACTATCTAGCTACTTCCCTCTCCTCACTGACCTGATCTGATATTGACTACACTATCTAGCTACCTCCCTCTCCTTACTGATCTGATCTGATATTGACTACACTATCTAGCTACTTCCCTGTCCTCACTTACCTGATATTGACTACAATATCTAATATCTAACACACACACACACACACACACACACACACACACACACACACACACACACACACACACACACACACACACACACACACACACACACAAAGCACACACACACACACACACACACACACACACACAAAGCACACACAAAGCACACACAAAGCACACACACACACACACACACACACAAAGCACAATGCACAAACACACACACAAAGACGCATACATACACACCCTGCCTGCTTGCCTGGCAGATAACATAGGACAGCTGTGTTGAGGTACGAGGTAATGCCAGCCTACCAGCCCAGAGAATGGTGAGAACACTGGGTTCCCACTAAATGGCCTAGCTACAAAGTCCAAATGGTTTGTACCCTCAAAAATTATAAAAAACATTAATAAGCTTTTTGGTCTTAATTTAAAGTTAGGGATAGGCATAAGGTTAGCAGAGTGGTTAGGGTTAGGCATAAGGTTAGCAGAGTGGTTAGGGTTAGGCATAAGGTTAGCAGAGTGGTTAGGGTTAGGCATAAGGTTAGCAGAGTGGTTAGGGTCAGGGTTAGGCAAAAGGTTAGCAGAGTGGTTAGGGTCGGGGTTAGGCATAAGGTTAGCAGAGTGGTTAGGGTCGGGGTTAGGCATAAGGTTAGCAGAGTGGTTAGGGTCAGGGTTAGGCAAAAGGTTAGCAGAGTGGTTAGGGTCGGGGTTAGGCATAAGGTTAGCAGAGTGGTTAAGGTCGGGGTTAGGCATAAGGTTAGCAGAGTGGTTATGGTCAGGGTTAAGGCATAAGGTTAGCAGTGTGGTTATGGTCAGGGTTAAGGCATAAGGTTAGCAGTGTGGTTAGGGTCGGGGTTAGGCATAAGGTTAGCAGAGTGGTTAGGGTCGGGGTTAGGCATAAGGTTAGCAGAGTGGTTATGGTCAGGGTTAAGGCATAAGGTTAGCAGTGTGGTTAGGGTCAGGGTTAGGCATAAGGTTAGCAGAGTGGTTAGGGTCGGGGTTAGGCATAAGGTTAGCAGAGTGGTTATGGTCAGGGTTAAGGCATAAGGTTAGCAGTGTGGTTAGGGTCAGGGTTAGGCATAAGGTTAGCAGAGTGGTTATGGTCAGGGTTAGGCATAAGGTTAGCAGAGTGGTTATGGTTAGGGTCGGGGTTAGGCATAAGGTTAGTAATGTGGTTATGGTCGGGGTTAAGGCTTGGGTTAGGTTAGCAGTGTGGTTATGGTTAGGGTTAAGGCTTGGGTTAGGTTTGAAACAATTAGAAGGACTTGGCCAGATAGTGCTCACAAGGATACATTGGCTTCCACAGCTCCCATAAAGCTCTGCCTGTGAGTGTGTGTGTGTGTGTGTGTGTGTGTGTGTGTGTGTGTGTGTGTGTGTGTGTGTGTGTGTGTGTGTGTGTGTGTCTCTCTCTCTCTCTTTGTCTCTGTCTCTCTCTCTCTCTCTCTCTCTCTGTCTCTCTCTCTGTCTCTCTCTCTGTCTCTCTCTCTCTCTCTCTCTCTCTCTCTCTCTCTCTCTCTCTGTCTCTGTCTCTCTCTCTCTCTCTCTGTCTCTCTCTCTGTCTCTCTCTCTCTCTCTCTCTCTCTCTCTCTCTCTCTCTCTCTCTCTGAGAAACGTATATTCTGAGGCCACCTTTATTGTAGCTGGGGACTTTAATAAAGGAAATCTGAGAAACAAAACGCAGAAATTATATCAACACATCTTCTGTGCTACATGTGCAACACCAACTCTTGACCATTGCTACTCTCCGTTCTGGGATGGCTACAAGACCCTCCCCCTGCCCTCCCTTTGGCAAATCAGATCATACCTCCGTTCTGGGGTGGCTACAAGACCCTCCCCCACCCTCTCTATGGCAAATCAGATCATACCTCCGTTCTGGGGTGGCTACACGACCCTCCCCCCGCCCTCTCTATTGCAAATCAGATCATACCTCCATTCTGCTGCTTCCCTCATATAAGCAGAAACTCAAACAGGAAGTTACCATGGTAAGGACTGTTCAACGTTGGTCTGACCAATCGGAATCTATGCTTCAACATTGTTTTGATCATCAGAGGCTGGGAAATGTTCCGGGGTCGCCTCTGAAAATAGTATCGACGTCTACACTGTCTCGGTGACTGAATTCATCAGGAAGTGTATAGAGGATGTTGTTCGCACTGTCGCGATTAGATTAGGCAGCATTTGTGCAAAACTGAAAGCGCGAACCACCACATTTAACCACGGCAAGGTGACTAGGAACGTGAACGTGTACAAACAGACCAGCTATGACCCCCTGTAAGACAATAGAAGAGGCAAAATGACAGTACAGGGACAAAGTGGAGTCGCAATTCAACGGCTCAGACACAATACGTATGTGGCCGAGATCCCAGACAATCACAGATTATAAAGGGAAAGACAACCACGATGCGGAACCATTGTTTCTTTACCCAAGAAAGCGAAGGTAACTGAACTAAATGACTATCGCCCTTCTGTCATCATGAAGTACTTTGAGAGACTAGTTATGGATCATATCACCTCCACCTTACCTGGCATCCTAGACCCACTACAATTCGCAATACCGCCCCAACAGATCCATGGACAACGCAATCAACATTGCATTGCACACTGCCCTATCCCACCTGGACAAGAGAAATACCTATGTAAGAAATCTGTTCATCAACTACAGGTCAGTCTTCCAACACCATAGTGCTCCTCCAAGCTCATCACTAAACTCAGGGCCCTGGGTCTGAACCCTTCCCTGTGCAACTGGGTCCTGGACTTCCTGACGGGCCGACCCCCAGGTGGTGAAGGTAGACAACAACACCTCCACTACGCTGATCCTCAACATGGGCGCCCCACAGGGGTGCGTGCTCAGCCCCCTCCCGTGCTCCCTGTTCACCCACGACTTCATGGCCACGCACGTCTCCAACTCAATCATCAAGTTTGTTGACGACACTATAGTGGTAGACCTGATTACCAATAGCGATGACACAATCTACGGGGAGGAGGTGAGAGCCCTGGCAGAGTGGTGCCAACAAAATAACCTCTACCTCAACATCAACCAAACGAAGGGGCTGATCGTGAACTACAGGAGACAGCAGAGAGAGCACTCCCCCGTCCACATTGACGGGCTGCAGTGGAGAGGGTGAAAAACGTCATATTACTCAGCATGCACATCACTGTCAACCGAAATGGTCTCTTCACACAGATAATAGGCTCAACAGCACTTCTTCAACCACAGAAGGCTAAATAAATTAGTTTTGGGCCCTAAGACCCTCACAAATGTATATATATGCACCATTGAGAGCATTCTGTCAGGCTGTGTCATCACGTAGTACGGCAATAGCATCGTCCGCAACCTCAGAGCTCTCCAGAGGGTGGTGCGGTCAGCCCAACACATCATTGGGGAAACACTGACAGCCCTCCAGAACACCTACACCACCTTGTGTCACAGGGAGGCCAAGAAGATCATCAAGGACCTCAGCCAACCGAGCCAACCCGCTACCATCTAGTAGTAGTAAAAAAAAAATGACAGAGCTGAGATTGAAAACAGCTTCTATACCATCAGACTGTTAAACATTCACCGCTAGCCGGTCTCCTCCGAGTACCCCAGCACTGAACCGTAGTCACTGTTTCTATCCGGTCTCCTCCGAGTACCCTGCGCTGAACCGTAGTCACTGTTTCTATCCGGTCTCCTCCGAGTACCCTGCGCTGAACCGTAGTCACTGTTTCTAGCCGGTCTCCTCCGAGTACCCTGCGCTGAACCGTAGTCACCGTTTCTAGCCGGTCTCCTCCGAGTACCCTGCGCTGAACCGTAGTCACCGTTTCTAGCCGGCTACCACCCGTTACTCTACCCTGCACCTTAGAAACTGCTTTGCCCTATGTATACAGAGTCACTGAACACAGGTCACGTTAGTCATGTTTACATACGGCTATACCTACTTCATATGAACTGTGTTCCTGTCTTAGACACCGTTTGTATATAATGGTGTGTATCGACAGTATGGACAGTATGTGAATAGAAACGGTGTTTGATCTGCAGTGTATTTCTAGCCTCAACAGTGCAGTGATAATACCTAGCAATACAAAACGACATCATCAAAAAAGTAATAAAACAAAGAAATTAAATACATATTCAAGACCCTGTCATTGCTCAGTCTGACATTTTTCGTAATTTCTTTATTTTTACTTTGTGGATTAAGTGCCTGTTGTTCTGTATCGCTTGGTATTACTGCACCGTTGGAGCTAGAAACACAAGCAATTTCTCTGCACCTGTGATACCATCTGCTCATCTGTGTATGTACCAATACACTTTAATTCGATTTCTGAGTCTGAGAGTAAACCTGTTGTTGAAGTGAACGATTAGCTCATATGAGTTACGTACCGCGGGAGATATTGACGAGAGAGTGTGTGCAGCATCCAATACACGTCGCAGATCAATCAATGTGAGAATGTTCAGCCTACGTATCACTGTTAATTCAGTAAAGTCCGATATTAACTAATAACTGTCTGATTGAGTTCTGGTCGTAATATTCTAAACGTAGCCTATAGAAGACAGTAAACAGCAGATGTTCCGTTTCACTGTCAGCGCACTTTGTTAAGACGATTTATCATACCAACATCCTTTTATTATTATTTAATGAACCTACTTATTGAAACGTTTTGAGATTATTCCTGCAACGTGCAACAGTTGAGATAAGAGCTCGCGTTACATACTACCGTTTACATCCCATTGGATCCTGTTGCATATGACAAATAAACTTAGATTTTAGTTGTGATTTCAACCCATTTATCCGATTTCCCGAGACCATTAGTCAACATTCAACCGGATGTAAATAGTTCTAATGACTCATTATGAGCGCGTCTAACTAACAGAAACGTTATCATCTCACCTGGACCGTGAATGTTCTCCTCGCAGGAGTACCAGATCCCGGTGTGGAAACGGCGGAACAGAAAGCGATCGTCTCCGGTCTCCCAGCTGTAGTGGACCTTGCTCTGGTCTGTCTCGTTCGTGCCGTTGTCGATGCAGTTGTGCCGCCGCTGCTTGCTGCAGTTGGGCTTGGGGACGCGCTGAGTGCCCTCGCACCAGTACGTCGTAATGAACGCGGTGGTGGAAAAAAACAGCGCGACCAGGTTGAGTCCAACCGAGAGCAGAGCGCGGCATTTCCGCGTGGTCTTCATAGTCTTCCGCGCACTGGGTGCGGAGAAACTGTTGCACAGCGGCGCTAAAAGTTCATAAATGACAGACGGCGGGGTTGGGTAATGGGAGAACGAAACAAAACATTGCCGAGGGAAGGGACGGAGGCGTGCAGAGGAGAGGAGAGCGCACGAAACTATTCCCCTAGCAGTCTACTCCAACGGCACCCAGTCTGTAAACGATGCTCCGAGAAGATAGACGCATCTGGGAAGGTAGATGGTTGGGTTCCCCGTCATGTTATCGTCTTTCTATCTGCGTCGGACTGTGACATCTTTGGCTCGTGTGGAGGAAAAGACCATGCCCAAGGTGTGACGTGGCTACAGTGAAATGCTCAGCCAGGCTGATCAGCTTTAATAGTGAAACCCAGTCACTGCTGGCAGGGTGCGAGGCTGGCTCGGTAAGTGGTCTGTCTGTCTGTCTGTCTCTCTCTCTCCCTCTCTCTCTCCCTCTCTCCCTCTCCCTCTCTCCCTCTCCCTCTCTCTCTCCCCCTCTCTCTCTCTCCATCTCTCCCTCTCTCCATATTTCCCTCTCTCCCTCTCTCTCTCTCCCTCTCTCCCTCCCCATCTCTCCCTCTCCCCCTCTCTCCCTCTCCCTCTCTCCCTCTCTCTCTCTCTCCCTCTCTCCATCTCTCCATCTCTCCCTCTCTCCATCTATCCCTCTCACCATCTCTTTCTCTCTCCCTCTCTCATCTCTCCCTCTCTCCCTCTCACCATCTCACCATCTCTCCCTCTCTCCCTCCCTCCATCTCTCCATCTCTCCCTCTCTCCATAAACAATAAAAATTAGCAGTAAACATTACACATACATAAGTTTCAAAACAATAAAGACATTACAAATGTCATATTATATATAGAGAGTGTTGTAACGATCTCCCTCTCTCTCTCTCCAGATGGTTACAGTACATGTTAACTGATAGCAGTGATTGAGTTGCTGTTGTGACTCATGGATCTAATTAGTCATGGTTATGAGATATTGACATACTGTAGTGTTGCTGTCCTGCTAATTCTGCCTCAACCCCTGAACTGAGGTCTGGACCTTAATACTGCAGAGTTGTGTTGCTGCCCTGCTAATCCTGCCTCAATCCCTGAACTGAGGTCTGGACCTTAATACTGCAGAGTTGTGTTGCTGCCCTGCTAATCCTGCCTCAATCCCTGAACTGAGGTCTGGACCTTAATACTGCAGAGTTGTGTTGCTGCCCTGCTAATCCTGCCTCAATCCCTGAACTGAGGTCTGGACCTTAATACTGCAGAGTTGTGTTGCTGCCCTGCTAATCCTGCCTCAATCCCTGAACTGAGGTCTGGACCTTAATACTGCAGAGTTGTGTTGCTGCCCTGCTAATCATGCCTCAACCCCTGAACTGAGGTCTGGACCTTAATACTGCAGAGTTGTGTTGCTGCCCTGCTAATCCTGCCTCAATCCCTGAACTGAGGTCTGGACCTTAATACTGCAGAGTTGTGTTGCTGCCCTGCTAATCATGCCTCAACCCCTGAACTGAGGTCTGGACCTTATTGGCACAGGGTGTGTCTGTGTGTTTCACATCATGTAGGTACTAAGCTTCTGGTAGCTACCCTCTAAATTCACTCCCTCCTTTCCCTCCTTTCTAGTCTGCAGCTTCTTGGCGCAGGCAGTCATGTCTTTGATGTCATTCCTCAAGGTTCCTGGTTTCAGTTTGGCTCAAATTCACTACAATTTGATTCCATTTTTCACAGGCTGTTTATTGTATGATTTTAGGTTTGTGAACATGGAGCCGCTGAAATACCTGTTCTGTATTGTGAAACACTCCACATAAAGCCAGTCTTTCTTTCTTTCTTTCTCTTTCTCTCTCTTTCTCTCTTTCTTTTCTAAAGTGGTTCTCTATTTTTCCTCTCTGCAGTAGTTTATGACCTAAGGTGATGCTCCAAGTGAGAGAACAGGAGAGGGAGATAATGAGAGAGGAGGACAGAGTAGAAGTTGTAAACTAGTGGTGGTGAGAACAGGTTGGGAGGCAGTAAACTATCCATCACCCATCAGACAGACACACACACACACACAAACACACTAACACACTAAAAAACACACGCACATTCACATGCACACACACAAGCACACACACAAGCACACATGCAAGCACACTCACAGGCACACGCAGAGGCACACACGCACACACTCACACACACGCACACACTTTGAGTCGCTCGTTCAAGGGAAAACGAGGCAGAGGGAACACTTCTGTTATCCTGTAGTTGATCAAGGTAACAGGAACGAGACAGAGAAATTACGACGCGGCTGGCGCCCGACTCCCAGGCAGGTGGCAATGTCACCTTTCTGGCTGTCACTCTGAGTAACGCACCCCTCAGTCTCTCCACAATATCACACACACACACACACACACACACACACACACACACACACACACACACACACACACACACACACACACACACACACACACACACACACACACACACACACACGCAAGCACACTCACAGGCATATGCAGAGGCACACACACACGCACACACACACGCACTCACACACACACACACTTACACACACACACACACACCCACACACGCACACACACACAGACATGAATGGCCATGTCACCAAGGAAACACAATGCTTTTAATTGTCTGACATTCAAACACTGAGGTGTGTGTGTGCCGGCACGGAGGCATTTGTGTGAGTGAGTGTGTGTCCAGTAAACTGATTTGACCTTGGCAGAAATGGACTCCAGTCAGTAGATACACCAGTCAGTAAGTAAACCAGTCAGTAGGTAAACCAGTCAGTGGGTAAACCAGTCAGTAGGTAAACCAGTCAGTAGGTAAACCAGTCAGTAAGTAAACCAGTCAGTGGGTAAACCAGTCAGTAGGTAAACCAGTTAGTAGGTAAACCAGTCAGTAGGTAAACCAGTCAGTGGGTAAACCAGTCAGTAGGTAAACCAGTCAGTGGGTAAACCAGTCAGTAGGTAAACCAGTCAGTAGGTAAACCAGTCAGTGGGTAAACCAGTCAGTGGGTAAACCAGTCAGTGGGTAAACTAGTCAGTAAGTAAACCAGTCAGTAAGTAAACCAGTCAGTGGGTAAACCAGTCAGTGGGTAAACCAGTCAGTGGGTAAACCAGTCAGTAAGTAAACCAGTCAGTGGGTAAACCAGTCAGTGGATAAACCAGTCAGTAGGTAAACCAGTCAGTGGATAAACCAGTCAGTGGGTAAACCAGTCAGTAAGTAAACCAGTCAGTGGGTAAACCAGTCAGTGGGTAAACCAGTCAGTAAGTAAACCAGTCAGTAGGTAAACCAGTCAGCGGGTAAACCAGTCAGTAGGTAAACCAGTCAGTAGGTAAACCAGTCAGTAGGTAAACCAGTCAGTGGGTAACCAGTCAGTGGGTAAACCAGTCAGTAAGTAAACCAGTCAGTGGGTAAACCAGTCAGTGGGTAAACCAGTCAGTGGGTAAACCAGTCAGTGGGTAAACCAGTCAGTAAGTAAACCAGTCAGTAGGTAAACCAGTCACTAGGTAAACCAGTCAGTGGGTAAACCAGTGTGGAGGAAGCGATGTGGCCTGGGCCTTACTGAAAACCTCCCGGAGGTCCTGGT
>NC_143034.1:77956370-77961370 GCF_057628025.1 Oncorhynchus mykiss | reverse complement strand
AGTGGAAGGGTGAGAGGTTAGCATGTCTTGGAGGTCTGCTAACCTCCCCTGTTAGTGTAATGGTGAGAGGTTAGCTTGTCTTGGAGGTATGCTAACCTCCCCTGTTAGTGTAATGGTCAGAAGTTAGCATGTCTTGGAGGTATGCTAACCTCCCCTGTTAGTGGAAGGGTGAGAGGTTATCATGTCTTGAAGGTATGATATTTCTGTGTCTATAACTTTCTCACTCAATATTATTCACGATTAATTCAGGACTGTCCGTAATCATGGTAGCATCCACATTAATGTAGAAGTGTGGAGGACTATGTACAAAAAGTTCTGTAATTTCTAAACGGGTCACCCAATATGGATGAGAAAAGAACCTCAAATTAAAGCTGATACTCAGCACTTTAACCTCATGGTCATTGTATCATGTCAAATCCAAAGTGCTGGAGTAAAGAGCCATAACACAAACAAAATGG
This sequence comes from Oncorhynchus mykiss, assembly GCF_057628025.1. NCBI lineage: Eukaryota > Metazoa > Chordata > Actinopteri > Salmoniformes > Salmonidae > Oncorhynchus > Oncorhynchus mykiss. Next base: position 77,960,912 of record NC_143034.1, on the reverse strand, counting down.
TCGCTGTCCCAATAATTACGGAGGGCAGTGTGTGTGTGTGTGTGTGTGTGTGTGTGTGTGTGTGTGTGTGTGTGTGTGTGTGTAGAAAGACAGAGATAGTTTGTCTGAGTGTTTGGGGTGATCCATCAGGCATGACAATCTCTCTCTCCAGACCTCCCCTCTGACGAGAGAGAGAGGGACAGAGAGAAAGAGAAGGAGAGATGGAGGACAGCGAGAGAAAGAGAGAGAGACAGAGAAAGAGAAAGAGAGAACAAGAGAGAGAGAGAGAGATTACTTGACACATTGGAAAGAATTACAAAAAAACAGAGCAAACTAGAATGCTATTTGGCCCTAAACAGAGAGTACACAGTGGTAGAATACCTGACCACTGTGACTGACCCAAACTTCAGGAAAGCTTGTACAGACTCAGTGAGCATAGCCTTGCTATTGAGAAAGGCCGCCGTAGGCAGACCTGGCTCTCAAGAGAAGATAGGCTATGTACACACTGCCCACAAAATGTACACGGTATACTTCTGGCCCTTCTTTGGACACTGTGTTAACTAACCTCCAGACGAGCTTCAATGGGGCGGCAGGGTAGCCTAGTGGTTAGAGCGTTGGACTAGTAACCGGAAGGTTGCGAGTTCAAACCCCCGAGCTGACAAGGTACAAATCTGTCGTTCTGCCCCTGAACAGGCAGTTAACCCACTGTTCCCAGGCCGTCATTGAAAATAAGAATTTGTTCTTAACTGACTTGCCTGGTTAAATAAAGGTAAAATAAAATAAAATAAAATAAAAATGCCATACAACTCTCCTTCCGTGGCCTCCAACTGCTCTTAAAAGCAAATCAAACTAAATGCATGCTATTCAACCGATCATTGCCCGCACCTGCCCTCCCATCCAGCATCACTACTCTGGACGGCTCTGACTTAGAATACGTGGATAACTACAAATACCTGGGTGTCTGGTTAGACTGTAAACGCTCCTTCCAGACTCACATTAAGCATCTCCAATCAAAAGTTAAATCTAGAATCAGCTTCGCAACAAAGCTTCCTTCACTCATGCTGCCAAAAATACCCTCGCAAAACTGACCATCCTACCAATCCTCGACTTCGGCGATGTCATCTATAAAATAGCCTCCAACACTCTACTCAGCAAACTGGATGTAGTCTATCACAGTGCCATCTGTTTTGTCACCAAAGCCCCATATACTACCCACCACTGCGACCTGTACGCTCTCGTTGGCTGGCCCTCGCTTCATACTCGTCACCAAACCAACTAGCTACAGGTTATCTACAAGTCTCTGCTAGGTAAAGCCCCGCCCTATCTCAGCTCGCTGGTCACCATAGCAGCACCCACTCGTAGCACACGTTACCAACAGGTAAATCTCACTGGTCACCCCCAAAGCCAATTCCTCCTTTGGTCGCCTTTCCTTCCAGTTCAATGCTGCCACTGACTGGAACGAACTGCAAAAATCACTGAAGCTGGAGATTCCCATCTCCCTCACTAGCTTTAACCTGTCTACGATACTGGTTCCCAATTGGGAATCAACCCTCCCACGTTCAGCTGAAACGGTGGCGCATGGAACGCAAAAATATTCTTAAAAATATTTAACCTCCACACATTAACAAGTCCAATAGCTCAAATGAAAGATAAACATCTTGTTCATCTAGCCAGCAAGTCAGATTTCTAAAATGTTTTACGGCTAAAACATAGCACATATATATGTAAAACCACCACCAGACACAGCTAATTTCAATAGCCAAAACATGCAATCAACAAACGCAGGATTAAAAAATAAATCGCTCACTAACCTTTTGAAAATCTTCATCAGATGACAGTAATATGACATATTACACAGTACATATATTTTTTTTTCAATAATATGCCATTTATATCCATAAATGTCCATTTACAGTGAGTTCACCTTCAGAAATTACTCAAAAATGCCCGCAGGAAATCTATGTAGCGCGGCAAGATAACGTAAATAGACATCATAAACTTTGACTAAATATACATGTTCTACATATAGTTAGAAAGATACACTGCTTCTTTATGCAACCGCTGTGTTAGATTTATTTTTAACGTTACAGAAATCGCACACTATTCCATATGCTGAGACAGCGCTCAGTTCCAAGCTACATTTCCACGTAATGTTGGAGTCAACAGAAACACAGATTTAAGCATAAATATTCCCTTACCTTCGATGGTCTTCGTTCAGAATGTTCTGGAAGGCTTCATACTTACCCAATACATCGTTTGGTTTCAAGTCTTGCGTCTTTGTATTAGCTACTGCTAATAACATCAGCTGAAATGCACCCAAAACGTCCTCTGGTCCGGATAAGTTGCGCATCAAAACTTCAAAATTACACATTATATGTCGACTAAACAGGTCAAACTAAGTGCAGAAGCAAGCTTTATGATGTTTTAGACGTGCAAAACAAACTTCAATTCAATCGGCCATCGTCTGCCCTTCTCTTGGGTGCTGGAAACAAAGGAATGGCTGGGACCAATTCGCGCCCATACGCACAGCCTATTCTCTCATGGCACGCACTAATTTCACTCCCATAGGGTCAATTCTCGCGGGATTTGAACGATTCAAAGCTCTAATGAAAGAGGACATCTAGCGGAAGAGATAGAAAGTGTCCCCAGAATCATAGCTGGTTGGGAAGGGTGGGGGCCATGACGTCAAAGTTGCTCCAACTTTCATGGCCACAAAAACTAGTTTGGAAGAATGCCTGCCCTGTGAGTTCTGCTATACTTACAGACATAATTCCAACGGTTTTAGAATCTTTAGAGTGTTTTCTATCCAATAATAATTTTTATTTGCATATATTAGCAATTTTTGACAGATTTTTTTTCCAGTTTACTAGGGGTACCCAATCTCTCCAAAGGGGGCGTATGTCTGCCATATCCTTAACAGGTTTTAAGAACCATCTGTCAGAGCAGCTCACAGATCACTGCACCTGTTCATAGCCCATCTGTATACAGCCCATCCAACTACCTCATCCCCATACTGTATTTATTTATTTTGCTCCTTTGCACCCCAGTATCTCTACTTGAACATTCATCTTCTGCACATCTACCATTCCAGTGTTTAATTGCTATATTGTAATTACTTCTCCACCATGGCCTATTTATTGCCTTAACTCCCTTATTTGACCGTATTTGCACTCACTGTATATAGACTTTGTTTTATTTTTTTCCCTATTGCCTATTTCCTATCCTTTGTAAATGTTAACATATTTTTCCCATGCCAAAAAAAAACTTTGAATTGAATTGGATTGATAGAGAGCGTGAGAGAGAGAGAGAAAGAGAGAGAGAGGGTGGAAAGAGAGAGAGAAAGAGCTGTTGGGTGAGACAGGGATGCAGCTTGAGCCCCACCCTCTTCAACATATACAGTACCAGTCCACATTTCATTCAAGGGGTTTTATTTATTTATTTATTATTTTCTACATTGTGCAAAAATAGTGAAGACATCAAAACTATGAAATAACACATGGAATCATGTAGTAACCAAAAACGTGTTAAACAAATCAAAATATATGTTATATTTGAGATTCTTCAAAGTAGCCACCATTTTACCAAAGAACACGTCCATTTTAGGGCAAGAACAGCTCAAATAAGCAAAGGGAGACGACAGTCCATCATTACTTTAAGACATGAAGGTCAGTCAAACCTGAACATTTCAAGGACTTTGAAGGTTTCTTCAAGTGCAGTCGTGAAAATCATCAAGCGCTATCATGAAACTGGTTCTCATGAGGACCACAACAGGAAAGGAAGACCCAGAGTTACCTCTGCTGCAGAGCATAAGTTCATTAGAGTTAACTGGTTCTCATGAGGACCGCCACAGGAAAGGAAGACCCTGAGTTACCTCTGCTGCAGAGCATAAGTTCATTATAGTTACCAGCCTCAGAAATTGCAGCCCAAATAAACACTTCACAGAGTTCAATGTTGAGAGGAAACTGCATGAATCCTTCATGGTCGAATTGCTGCAAAGAAACAACTACTTAATAAGGAGACCAATAATAAGAAGAGACTTGCTTTGGCCCAGAATCCCGATCAATGGACATCAGACCGGTGGACGTCTACTACACCTGTTGTATTCAGCATTTCACTGTAAGGTCTACTACACCTGTTGTATTCAGCATTTCACTGTAAGGTCTACTACACCTGTTGTATTCATCATTTCACTGTAAGGTCTACCTACTCCTGTTGTATTCAGCATTTCACTGTAAGGTCTACTACACCTGTTGTATTCATCATTTCACTGTAAGGTCTACCTACTCCTGTTGTATTCAGCATTTCACTGTAAGGTCTACTACACCTGTTGTATTCAGCATTTCACTGTGAGGTCTACTACACCTGTTGTATTCAGCATTTCACTGTAAGGTCTACTGCACCTGTTGTATTCATCATTTCACTGTAAGGTCTACTACACCTGTTGTATTCAGCATTTCACTGTAAGGTCTACTACACCTGTTGTATTCAGCATTTCACTGTAAGGTCTACTACACCTGTTGTATTCAGCATTTCACTGTAAGGTCTACTACACCTGTTGTATTC
>NC_143034.1:77951370-77953870 GCF_057628025.1 Oncorhynchus mykiss | reverse complement strand
TACTTGTCCTTTCCTCTCCAGTTCTTGTACAGAGCTATCACTCACTGTTCTTCTCCCTATAGCTATAACACACACACACACACACACACACACACACACACACACACACACACACACACACACACACACTCAGCCCTGGGTTTTTGTTCTAGTCGGTGATCTAAAAGCGAGAAACACTGGAGATGGCAGTGAGATCACAGTGACAGGGACCCTATTCCCTAGATAGTGCACTACTCTTGACCAGGGTCCCCTTCAACCAAGGTCTCAATTTAGCCTTCAGAAGCTCAGAGTCTCAACAGAACACACACAGTGACAAGTTCACAGACCGAAAGACATGGAATGGGACCAACACGTCAGGTTACTAATTAAATGGAACCAACACGTCAGGTTACTAATTAAATGGGACCAACACATCAGGTCAGGTTACTAATTAAATGGGACCAACAGGTCAGGTTACTAATTAAATGTAACCAACACGTCAGGTTACTAATTAAATAGGACCAACACGTCAGGTTACTAATTAAATGGAACCAACACGTCAGGTTACAAATTAAATGGAACCAACACGTCAGGTTACTAAATAAATGGAACCAACACGTCAGGTTACTCATTAAATGGGACCAACACGTCAGGTTACTAATTAAATGGGACCAACACGTCAGGTTACTAATTAAATGGAACCAACACGTCAGGTTACTAATTAAATGGAACCAACACGTCAGGTCAGGTTACTAATTAAATGGAACCAACACGTCAGGTTACTAATGAAATGGGACCAACACGTCAGGTTACTAATTAAATGGGACCAACACGTCAGGTTACTAATTAAATGGGACCAACACGTCAGGTCAGGTTACTAATTAAATGGGACCAACACGTCAGGTTACTAATTAAATGGGACCAACACAAGAGGTTACTAATTAAATGGGACCAACACGTCAGGTTACTAATTAAATGGGACCAACACGTCAGGTTACTAATTAAATGGGACCAACACGTCAGGTCAGGTTACTAATTAAATGGAACCAACACGTCAGGTCAGGTTACTAATTAAATGGGACTAACACGTCAGGTTACTAATTAAATGGGACCAACACGTCAGGTTACTAATTAAATGGAACCAACACGTCAGGTCAGGTTACTAATTAAATGGGACTAACACGTCAGGTTACTAATTAAATGGAACCAACACGTCAGGTTACTAATTAAATGGAAGCAACACGTCAGGTCAGGTTACTAATTAAATGGGACCAACACGTCAGGTTACTAATTAAATGGAACCAACACGTCAGGTCAGGTTACTAATTAAATGGGACCAACACGTCAGGTTACTAATTAAATGGAACCAACACGTCAGGTTACTAATTAAATGGAAGCAACACGTCAGGTCAGGTTACTAATTAAATGGGACCAACACGTCAGGTCAGGTTACTAATTAAATGGGACCAACAGGTCAGGTTACTAATTAAATGGGACCAACACGTCAGGTTACAAATTAAATGGAACCAACACGTCAGGTTACTAATTAAATGGGACCAACACGTCAGGTTACTAATTAAATGGGACCAACACGTCAGGTTACTAATTAAATGGAACCAACACGTCAGGTTACAAATTAAATGGAACCAACACGTCAGGTTACTAATTAAATGGAACCAACACGTCAGGTCAGGTTACTAATTAAATGGAACCAACACATCAGGTTACTAATTAAATGGAACCAACACATCAGGTCAGGTTACTAATTAAATGGGACCAACACGTCAGGTTACTAATTAAATGGGACCAACACGTCAGGTTACTAATTAAATGGAACCAACACGTCAGGTTACTAATTAAATGGAACCAACACGTCAGGTCAGGTTACTAATTAAATGGGACCAACACGTCAGGTCAGGTTACTAATTAAATGGGACCAACACGTCAGGTTACTAATTAAATGGAACCAACACATCAGGTTACTAATTAAATGGAACCAACACATCAGGTTACTAATTAAATTGAACCAACACATCAGGTCAGGTTACTAATTAAATGGGACCAACACGTCAGGTTACTAATTAAATGGGACCAACACATCAGGTTACTAATTAAATGGGACCAACACGTCAGGTTACTAATTAAATGGGACCAACACGTCAGGTTACTAATTAAATTCTCTAATGGAATGGGACAAACACATCAGGTCACTAATTGTGTATCCTGTTGTTGTTGTTGTCTTATACCTCCCGGAGTCATGTGGTGTTTTAATGACTGGTCTGGTAGTTGATTTGATCAGGGGGCTGGACACTGCTGTGTGTGTGTGGAGGTCATCCATCCCAGCCGTCCCATCTCCCCTTAACGTGATTAATTTTGACCCTGGTGGCCTTCGGAGTTAATGTTCACACACACACACACACACACACACACACACACACACACACACCACACACACCACACACACACACACACGCCACAAAAGACTCATGCAGATATATACACAACAATCCATTGGCCTGTG
>NC_143034.1:77943870-77946370 GCF_057628025.1 Oncorhynchus mykiss | reverse complement strand
GTATAGAAGGTATGTACAGTGCCTTGCGAAAGTATTCGGCCCCCTTGAACTTTGCGACCTTTGTACACATTTCAGGCTTCAAACATAAAGATATAAAACTGTATTTTTTTGTGAAGAATCAACAACAAGTGTGACACAATCATGAAGTGGAACGACATTTATTGGATATTTCAAACTTTTTTAACAAATCAAAAACTGAAAAATTGGGCGTGCAAAATTATTCAGCCCCTTTACTTTCAGTGCAGCAAACTCTCTCCAGAAGTTCAGTGAGGATCTCTGAATGATCCAATGTTGACCTAAATGACTAATGATGATAAATACAATCCACCTGTGTGTAATCAAGTCTCCGTATAAATGCACCTGCACTGTGATAGTCTCAGAGGTCCGTTAAAAGCGCAGAGAGCATCATGAAGAACAAGGAACACCAGGCAGGTCCGAGATACTGTTGTGAAGAAGTTTAAAGCCGGATTTGGAAACAAAAAGATTTCCCAAGCTTTAAACATCCCAAGGAGCACTGTGCAAGCGATAATATTGAAATGGAAGGAGTATCAGACCACTGCAAATCTACCAAGACCTGGCCGTCCCTCTAAACTTTCAGCTCATACAAGGAGAAGACTGATCAGAGATGCAGCCAAGAGGCCCATGATCACTCTGGATGAACTGCAGATATCTACAGCTGAGGTGGGAGACTCTGTCCATAGGACAACAATCAGTCGTATATTGCACAAATCTGGCCTTTATGGAAGAGTGGCAAGAAGAAAGCCATTTCTTAAAGATATCCATAAAAAGTGTTGTTTAAAGTTTGCCACAAGCCACCTGGGAGACACACCAAACATGTGGAAGAAGGTGCTCTGGTCAGATGAAAGCAAAATTGAACTTTTTGGCAACAATGCAAAACGTTATGTTTGGCGTAAAAGCAACACAGCTCATCACCCTGAACACATCATCCCCACTGTCAAACATGGTGGTGGCAGCATCATGGTTGGGCCTGCTTTTCTTCAGCAGGGACAGGGAAGATGGATAAAATTGATGGGAAATGGATGGAGCCAAATACAGGACCATTCTGGAAGAAAACCTGGAAAAAGACCTGAGACTGGGACGGAGATTTGTCTTCCAACAAGACAATGATCCAAAACATAAAGCAAAATCTACAATGGAATGGTTCAAAAATAAACATATCCAGGTGTTAGAATGGCCAAGTCAAAGTCCAGACCTGAATCCAATCGAGAATCTGTGGAAAGAACTGAAAACTGCTGTTCACAAATGCTCTCCATCCAACCTCACTGAGCTCGAGCTGTTTTGCAAGGAGGAATGGGAAAAAATGTCAGTCTCTCGATGTGCAAAACTGATAGAGACATACCCCAAGCGACTTACAGCTGTAATCGCAGCAAAAGGTGGCGCTACAAAGTATTAACTTAAGGGGGCTGAATAATTTTGCACGCCCAATTTTTCAGTTTTTGATTTGTTAAAAAAGTTTGAAATATCCAATAAATGTCGTTCCACTTCATGATTGTGTCCCACTTGTTGTTGATTCTTCACAAAAAAATACAGTTTTATATCTTTATGTTTGAAGCCTGAAATGTGGCAAAAGGTCACAAAGTTCAAGGGGGCCGAATACTTTCGCAAGGCACTGTATATACAGGTGGTGACACCACAGCAACACAGAAGTCTGCTCCAAGCACTTCATCTGCTTGTGTGTGTGTGTGTGTGTGTGTGGTTCTGTGTGAACATGCATTCCAGAGTTCTCCCCTGGGGACCACATGGGTCTCATAATCACGACGGAACCCAGCAGGAATCTTAGAGAACGTTCTGACCATCTGGCTTCTTCAGGGGCACCTTTCTCTCACACACCAACACACTTCATTATCCTGGCTAGTGTCAGACACTTGGCTCTCTCAGGATTCTGACATGGCTGTATATGGAGGCTTCAACATATCTATGGGTATACCCTGTGAGAGGTCTGTGGTTGTCTAATATCTAATATCTATGTTGTCTAATATCTAATTTCTATGGGTATACCCTGTGAGACGGGCTGTGGTTTCAAATGGAGTCTAATATCTAATATCTATGGGTTATCCTGTGAGAGGGGCTGTGGTTGTCTAATATCTAATATCTATGGGTTACCCTGTGAGAGGGGCTGTGGTTTCATATGGAGTCTAATATCTATGGGTTACCCTGTGAGAGGGGCTGTGGTTTCATATGGAGTCTAATATCTATGGGTTACCCTGTGAGAGGGGCTGTTGTTTCATATGGAGTCTAATATCTAATATCTATGGGTTATCCTGTGAGAGGGGCTGTGGTTTCATATGGAGTCTAATATCTAATATCTATGTTGTCTAATATCTAATATCTATGGGTTACCCTGTGAGAGGGGCTGTGGTTTCATATGGAGTCTAATATCCATGGGTTACCCTGTGAGAGGGGCTGTTGTTTCATATGGAGTCTAATATCTAATATCTATGGGTTATCCTGTGAGAGGGGCTGTGGTTTCATATGGAGT
>NC_143034.1:77931370-77938870 GCF_057628025.1 Oncorhynchus mykiss | reverse complement strand
GGTACCGGCAAAACACCAGCCTCAACGTTAACAGTGAAGAGGCAACTCTGGGATTCTGGCCCCATGTGGGTCGCCATCCCTGCCAAAGCCAGGGCAATTCCTACAAGAAATACAATATACTTAATTCTACCACAAAAATAAAAAATAATGATAACCTTAATCGTGCATAGAAAAAGGCAATCCCCCAAGAAACGGAAACAAGAAAGGAAACACAGGCGATCTAACTCCAGACAACACTCACACTCACTCATACAATTCCCAGCATGCACCAAACACTTCCAGCAGGCAGAGAGAGAATGATGTGTTGGAATGTGTGTCTTTGTGTCTTCCTTCTTGTTTTGGTGTGTGTTAATATCAATAAAAAAAGAGAGAGAAAGAGACCACTTCTCACTACACGTGAATCACGTCCTCCGTTCTTAAACCTGTGCCCTGGAACAAATACCCTCTGGGTGTCACGCTGACAACATTCCCCCATGCTACATCTCCATCAACATTTTGCGATGGCTACAGTGGAACCTAATTTCACGTGTGGCTAAAACAGGCCAATGGAATGGGGAGTGTGACAGTCCATTTAACCTAGTAGAGCCATTCAACAACACCTGATGCTTTCACAACTCTCCCGACGGCCTATAGGGAACAGGGATTTCAGATCACACACACGCACAGGGCCGTAACCAGGGGTTTGAGTTTTAGTGAGGTCCGAAATGCTTTGAAAGTTGAAGCTCATTTACTGAATTTTCTATACAAATAAAAACTCTCTACAATTTGGAAAACAGCAAAAAACAAAAACAAAACATGTAGCATCAGCGACGAAATGAAAAACATCTGACATTTTTATAACTGCATTGTAATGTCGGCCTATAGGGAGGATAGGTCCTGTGGAGATGTTCCCATTGAAACATACAGTGGTTGTATTGTAATGTCGGCTTATAGGGAAGATAGGTCCTGTGGAGATGTTCCCATTGAAACATACAGTGGTTGTATTGTAATGTCGGCCTATAGGGAAGATAGATCCTGTGGAGATGTTCATATTGAAACATACAGTGGTTGTATTGTAATGTCGGCCTATAGGGAAGATAGGTCCTGTGGAGATGTTAATATTGAAACATACAGTGGTTGTATTGTAATGTCGGCCTATAGGGAAGATAGGTCCTGTGGAGATGTTAATATTGAAACATACAGTGGTTGTATTTTAATGTCGGCCTATAGGGAAGATAGGTCCTGTGGAGATGTTCCTATTGAAACATACAGTGGTTGTATTTTAATGTCGGCCTATAGGGAAGATAGGTCCTGTGGAGATGTTCCTATTGAAACATACAGTGGTTGTATTTTAATGTCGGCCTATAGGGAAGATAGGTCCTGTGGAGATGTTAATATTGAAACATACAGTGGTTGTATTGTAATGTCGGCCTATAGGGAAGATAGGTCCTGTGGAGATGTTCCTATTGAAACATACAGTGGTTGTATTTTAATGTCGGCCTATAGGGAAGATAGGTCCTGTGGAGATGTTCCTATTGAAACATACAGTGGTTGTATTTTAATGTCGGCCTATAGGGAAGATAGGTCCTGTGGAGATGTTCCTATTGAAACATACAGTGGTTGTATTTTAATGTCGGCCTATAGGGAAGATAGGTCCTGTGGAGATGTTCCTATTGAAACATACAGTGGTTGTATTTTAATGTCGGCCTATAGGGAAGATAGGTCCTGTGGAGATGTTAATATTGAAACATACAGTGGTTGTATTTTAATGTCGGCCTATAGGGAAGATAGGTCCTGTGGAGATGTTAATATTGAAACATACAGTGGTTGTATTGTAATGTCGGCCTATAGGGAAGATAGGTCCTGTGGAGATGTTAATATTGAAACATACAGTGGTTGTATTGTAATGTCGGCCTATAGGGAAGATAGGTCCTGTGGAGATGTTAATATTGAAACATACAGTGGTTGTATTGTAATGTCGGCCTATAGGGAAGATAGGTCCTGTGGAGATGTTAATATTGAAACATACAGTGGTTGTATTGTAATGTCGGCCTATAGGGAAGATAGGTCCTGTGGAGATGTTAATATTGAAACATACAGTGGTTGTATTGTAATGTCGGCCTATAGGGAAGATAGGTCCTGTGGAGATGTTCCTATTGAAACATACAGTGGTTGTATTGTAATGTCGGCCTATAGGGAGGATAGGTCCTGTGGAGATGTTCCTATTGAAACATACAGTGGTTGTGTTGTAATGTCGGCCTATAGGGAAGATAGGTCCTGTGGAGATGTTAATATTGAAACATACAGTGGTTGTATTGTAATGTCGGCCTATAGGGAAGATCAGTCCTATGGAGATGTTCAACCTGAAATGTAGTGGTTGTATTTTCATGTCGACCTATAGGTGAAGATAGATCCTGTGGAGATGTTCCTATTGAAACATAACTTATTTTTCTTAAGTTCGTAACTAGTTTGAAAAGATTAGTACAGAGATAAGGAGAGATAGGGGGTCAGATAGATAGAGAGATAGAAACAGAGCGAGAGAGAGAGAGAGAGAGAGGCGGAGAGAGAGAGAGAGAGAGAGAGACAGACAGACAGACAGACAGACAGACAGACAGACAGAGAAAGTGAGGGGCAGATTGAGAGAGAGATTTAATTTTAAAATTACCTTTATTGGCCCAATAATTTACGCCACTTTAATAAAAGATATCCCGCCTTCCACTGCACACAGAACCGCCTTGGCGCCCCTTTACACCATTTCACCAAACGGTTCACCAGTCCACATTGAGAGAGAGAGAGAGAGAGGGAGAGAGAGAGAGAGAGAGAGAGAGAGACAGAGAGAGAGAGAGAGACAGAGATAGAGAGAGAGAGAGAGAGAGAAAGAGGGGGTGTACAGAGAGAGGGGGGGTACAGAGATTTAAAGAGAGGGGTACAGATGAATAAAAGATGGATAGGGCACTACAGGCAGCAGCAGCAGTGTCTGCTAGATGCAGGTGATGGTGTTATTATGATCTGTTCATGGCACACTGGGTTTCATCAGGGCCAGAGGGGACGGGAGCCTTATTGGAATGAAATGACACACACAGAGAACCAGCTAGATAGAGAGAGAAGAGAGGGAATGGAGAAAAGAGGAGGGACTGATGGTATTCATGGAGAATGGACAGAGATGGGAAGACAAGGAGGTAGAGGGACAGAATAAGAGAATGGTAGAATGAGAGAATGGTAGAATGAGAGAATGAGACAATGGTGGAATGAGTGAATGGTAGAATGAGAGAATGGTAGAATGAGAGAATGGTAGAATGAGAGAATGGTAGAATGAGAGAATGGTGGAATGAGAGAATGGTAGAATGAGAGAATGGTAGAATGAGAGAATGGTAGAATGAGATAATGGTGGAATGAGGGATGAAGAGGTAGGAAGAGAGATAGAAAAAGGAAGAATGAGGGATGAAGAGGTAGGAAGAGAGATAGAAAAGGAAGAATGAGGGATGAAGAGGTAGGGAGAGAGATAGAAAAGGAAGAATGAGGGATGAAGAGGTAGGAAGAGAGATAGAAAAGGAAGAATGAGGGATGAAGAGGTAGGATGAGAGATAGAAAAGGAAGAATGAGGGATGAAGAGGTAGGATGAGAGATAGAAAAGGAAGAATGAGGGATGAAGAGGTAGGAAGAGAGATTGAAAAGGAAGAATGAGGGATGAAGAGGTAAGAAGAGAGGCAGGTTGGTCGTTCACTCTCCTTTTTTCCTGTAAATCTGTGTAAACATAACTGAATAAATGAATGAATGGATTAATCAATCAATCAATTAGATCAAATTTATTGAGACAGTTTTCTTCCTGGACACTCTGAACACCTGGGACTTGATGTATTATATAGCGTTGTGAGAGGGAGCATTGGTTTCTGGGTAGATGATACACAACATCGCCAAAAGGATGTGGACACGCCTTCAAATTAGTGGACTCGGCTATTTCAGCCACACCCGTTGCTAACAGGTATATAAAATCGAGCACACTGCCATGCAATCTCCATAGACACAAATTGGCAGTAGAATGGCCCGTACTGAAGAGCTCAGTGACTTTCAACGTGGCACCGCCATACGATGCCACCTTTCCAACAAGTCAGTTGGTCAAATTTCTGCCCTGCTAGAGCTTCTCCGGGCAACTATAAGTGCTGTTATTGTGAAGTGGAAACGTCTAGGAGCAACAACTGCTCAGCCGCGAAGTGGTAGGCCACAGAAAGCTCATAGAATGGGACCACTGAGTGCTGAAGCGCTCATTACCGAGTTCCAAACTGCCTCTGGAAGCAATGTCAGCACAATAAATGTTTGTCGGGAGCTTCATGAAATGGGTTTCCATGGCAGAACAGCCGCACACAAGCCTAAGATCACCATGCTCAATGCCAAGGGTTGGCTGGAGTGGTGTAGCTCACCTGGCTGTAGTGGCTGTCCTCCTGTAGCCTAATAGCAGAGCCTGTAGTCTAATAGCAGAGCCTGGCAGTCCCCTAATAGCAGAGCCTGGCTGTCCTCCTGTAGTCTAATAGCAAAGCCGAGCCTGGCTGTCCATTAATAGCAGAGCCTGGCTGTCCTCCTGTAGTCTAATAGCAGAGCCTGGCTGTCCCCTAATAGCAGGGCCTGGCTGTCCTCCTGTAGTCTAATAGCAGAGCCTGGCTGTCCTCCTGTAGCCTAATAGCAGAGCCTGGCTGTCCTCCTGTAGTCTAATAGCAGAGCCTGGCTGTCCTCCTGTAGTCTAATAGCAGAGCCTGGCTGTCCTCCTGTAGTCTAATAGCAGAGCATGGCTGGCCCCTAATAGCACAGCCTGGCTGTCCTCCTGTAGTCTAATAGCAGAGCTTGGCTGTCCTCCTGTAGTCTAATAGCAGAGCCTGGCTGTCCTCCTGTCGTCTAATAGCAGAGCCTGGCTGTCCTCCTGTAGTCTAATAGCAGAGCCTGGCTGCCCTCCTGTAGTCTAATAGCAGAGCCTGGCTGTCCTCCTGTTGTCTAATAGCAGCAGTTGTCTGTTTTCCTGTAGTCTAATAGTAGCAGCTGGCCATCCTCCTGTAGTCTAATAGCAGCAGCTGGCCATCCTCCTGTAGTCTAATAGCAGCAGCTGGCCGTCCTCCTGTAGTCTAATAGCAGCAGCTGGCCATCCTCCTGTAGTCTAATAGCAGCAGCTGGCCATCCTCCTGTAGTCTAATAGCAGCAGCTGGCCATCCTCCTGTAGTCTAATAGCAGCAGCTGGCCATCCTCCTGTAGTCTAATAGCAGCAGCAGGCCGTCCTCCTGTAGTCTAATAGCAGCAGCTGGCTGTCCTCCTGTAGTCTAATAGCAGCAGCTGACCGTCCTCCTGTAGTCTAATAGCAGCAGCTGGCCGTCCTCCTGTAGTCTAATAGCAGAGCCTGGCCGTCCTCCTGTAGTCTAATAGCAGCAGCTGGCCGTCCTCCTGTAGTCTAATAGCAGAGCCTGGCCGTCCTCCTGTAGTCTAATAGCAGCAGCTGGCCGTCCTCCTGTAGTCTAATAGCAGCAGCTGGCCATCCTCCTGTAGTCTAATAGCAGCAGCTGGCCGTCCTCCTGTAGTCTAATAGCAGCAGCTGGCCATCCTCCTGTAGTCTAATAGCAGCAGCTGACCATCCTCCTGTAGTCTAATAGCAGCAGCTGGCCGTCCTCCTGTAGTCTAAAAGCAGCAGCTGGCCGTCCTCCTGTAGTCTAATAGCAGCAGCTGGCCGTCCTCCTGTAGTCTAATAGCAGCAGCTGGCTGTCCTCCTAAATCAGAACTGTCTAGACGTCATGGTGAAGGCTGAGTTTCTGTTGTTTTTCTCAAGTCAAGAACACTTTTTATAAGAATAAATAGAAAGTTGATGGATGAGAGAGAGAGGAAATTCCCTGTCCCTCTCTTTTTTCTGACACGCTCTTGTTCATTCTCTCTCTTTCTCTCTCTCTGTCATTTCTCTCTCTCTCTCTGTCATTTATCTCTCTCTCTCTCTCTCTCTCTCTCTCTCTCTCTGTCTCTCTCTCTGTCTCTCTCTCTGGTCTCTCTCTCTCTCTCTCTCTCTCTCTCTCTGTCATTTCTCTCTCTCTCACACACTCTTTGTCTCTTATTATCTCTCTCTCATTCTCTCCTCTCCCCCCTCTCTTTATTTTTCTCTAACCTGCTGTTCTACCCATCACATGAGTGGTATTCAGTGTCTGACTCTGCATTCAGCCACCATTTCTCCCCAAAGAACAATTTACTGATACAGTTGGATGTAAATGAATCAATCTTTCATGGCTGTGCCGGTGAAGTTACTCTGAAGTGAGGGTGGGGAACTCATTGTGTCAAATCATTGCGGCTCTATATAACATTGTTTCTTTCCAAACCGAGGCTCAGACAGCGTTGAAACCTTCACCTCTTAAGGATCCGCCGACTTTAAAAAAAAATGCCTCCTAAAATGACAAACTCAAATCTAACTGCCTGTAGCTCAGGCCCTGAAGCAAGGATATGCATATTATTGATACCATTTGAAAGGAAACACTTTGAAAGTTGTGGAAATGTGAAAGGAATGTGGGAGAATATAACACAATAGATCTGGTAAAAGATAATACGAAGAAAAAACCAACCATTCCGTTGTATATTTTTTATACCATCATCTTTAAAATGCAAGAGAAAGGCCATAATGTATTATTCCAGCCCAGGTTCAATATACATTTTGGCCACTAGATGGCAGCAGTGTATGTGCAAAGTTTTAGACTGATCCAATGAACCATTGCTTTTCTGTTAAGAAAAATTATATCAAGACTGCCCAAATATACCTAATTTGTTTATTAATGACTAGTGCTGCCATGTCACTACGGGCCATTATACACAGTTCTGTATAAATCCCAAATGGCACCCTGTTTCCTATGTAGAGCACAACAGTGGTGGCCAAACGTTTTGAGAATGACACAAATATTAATTTCCGCAAGGTTTGCTGCTTCAGTGTCTTCAGATATTTTTGTCAGGTGTTACTATGGAATACTGAAGTATAATTACAAGCATTTCATAAGTGTCATAAGTGTCATAAGGCTTTTATTGACAATTACATGAAGTTGATGCCATGAGTCAATATTTGCAGTGTTGACCCGGAGGATGTGTTGGTACCGTTCTTTATTCATGGCTGTGTTCTTAGCCAAAATTGTGAGCGAGCCCACTCCCTTGGCTGAGAAGCAACCCCACACATGAATGGTCTCAGGATGCTTTACTGTTGGCATGACACAGGACTGATGGTAGAGCTCACTTTGTCTTGTCCGGACAAGCTTTTTTTCCGGATGCCCCAAACAACCGGAAAGGGGATTAATCAGAGAAAATGACTTTACCCCAGTCCTCAGCAGTCTAATCTCTGTACCTTTTGCAGAATATCAGTCTGTCCCTGATGTTTTTCCTGGAGAGAAGTGGCTTCTTTGCTGCCCTTCTTGACACCAGGCCATCCTCCAAAAGTCTCACTGTGTGTGCAGATGCACTCACACCTGCCTGCTGCCATTCCTGAGCTAGCTCTGTACTGGTGGTGCCCCGTTTCTGCAGCTG
>NC_143034.1:77881370-77926370 GCF_057628025.1 Oncorhynchus mykiss | reverse complement strand
GTCTGTGTGGATCAGACATCACCCAGAGTCTGTAGGTCTGTGTGGATCAGACATCACCCAGAGTCTGTAGGTCTGTTTGGATCAGAGATCACCCAGAGTCTGTAGGTCTGTGTGGATCAGACATCACCCAGAGTCTGTAGGTCTGTTTGGATCAGAGATCACCCAGAGTCTGTAGGTCTGTGTGGATCAGACATCACCTTGTGTCTATAGGTCTGTGTGGATCAGACATCACCTTGTGTCTATAGGTCTGTGTGGATCAGACATCACCTTGTGTCTATAGGTCTGTGTGGATCAGACATCACCTTGTGTCTATAGGTCTGTGTGGATCAGACATCACCTTGTGTCTGTAGGTCTGTGTGGATCAGACATCACCTTGTGTCTATAGGCCTGTGTGGATCAGACATCACCTTGTGTCTATAGGTCTGTGTGGATCAGACATCACCTTGTGTCTATAGGTCTGTGTGGATCAGACATCACCTTGTGTCTATAGGTCTGTGTGGATCAGAAATGTCAACGGATCGAGCACAATTTATTTTCAAAATTGCCATTTAATTTAATTCAGTTCGTGTCGTGATAAATTTGCTATTTGTGACCTGCGGAAGTGGGTGGACAACCTAAACATTGTCTGTGTTGATGGACATAGGGATCTCCTAACACCAGAGATGATGAAAACTATTATAAAGTGGTCCTGCTGTCTGGGATGAAGACAGAGAGAGGGAACGGGAGACCTGTGGGTACACACAGGTTGAATCAACATTATTGTCTCAATGTTATTTCAACATCATTTTGTCAACATGGTTATTTAGCCCAGCTTTGAACCAGGCTTTGGTGCCCAGAATTCAACATCAGACCTTGTCCTTTTCGTTAATCAATGATTGAGTTGAGGTTATTTGACAACTATCAAGGCGATGTTGACACGATGTTGATTCGAGGTTGTTCTCTGACCCAGAACTCTGAGAAAACAACTAGGAGGTGATTTGTGTTGTCTGTCTGGGATGTTAATGGGACAATCTGCAGTTCAAACAAGAACAAAGAGGTCACTCCGTCACTGTTTTCAGTAAACAGCTGAGTGAACAGGTTGGAGAAAGGTAACTGCTCTCAAATTCATAGACAAAGCTATAGATGCAAGTGTAACAGTATAGACTTCACGTCCGTCCCCTCGCCCCGACCTGGGCGCGAACCAGGGACGCTCAGCACACGTCAACAGTCACCCTCGAAGCATCGTTTACCCATCGCTCCACAAAAGCCGCGGCCCTTGCAGAGCAAGGGGAACCACTACTTCAAGGTCTCAGGGCAAGTGACGTCACCGATTGAAACGCTATTTAGCACCCCCGCTAACTAAGCTAGCCGTTTCACATCGGTTACACAAGGACTCACCATCCATTGAGATCGACATTATAATTGTAACCATGTATTGAGGCTATACGGTGTTTGTTTAAAATTACTTTAACAAGCTTATATTCTGGGTTCTGATGAGGTACGACAGTTGAACTAAGCTCATGAGGCATTTATACATTGTATTCTTCAAGAATCAATGGTTATATATAATGATTTTAAAAGTCCAGAAATGGATTTGGAATTGCAGATTGCACCTTTAAGGTTGTTTTTGACAAGAGGCCTTTCTGACAAGGAGCGCTAACTCAGATCAGCGGAGAAAAGATAACCCAGACAGAGGTCCCAAATGGCACCTTATTCCCTACATAGTGCACTACTTTAGACCAGAGCCCTATGGCACCCTATTCCCTACATAGTGCACTACTTTTGACCAGAGCTCTATGACACCCTATTCCCTACATAGTGCACTACTTTTGACCAGAGCTCTATGACACCCTATTCCCTACATAGTGCACTACTTTAGATCAGAGCTCTATGGGCCCTGGCACCCTATTCCCTACATAGTGCACTACTTTAGATCAGAGCTCTATGGCACCCTATTCCCTACATAGTGCACTACTTTAGATCAGAGCTCTATGGGCCCTGGCACCCTATTCCCTACATAGTGCACTACTTTAGATCAGAGCTCTATGACACCCTATTCCCTACATAGTGCACTACTTTAGATCAGAGCTCTATGGGCCCTGGCACCCTATTCCCTACATAGTGCACTACTTTTGACCAGGGCCCTATGGAATAAATACACAGAGTAGCGAGCTCATTAAAGCAGATTAAAAACACATGGACTGATATTCCTTCTATCCCACTGTCTGTTGGTGGTTGGTGGTCTATAATACTGAGAGTAGTGGTTGGTGGTCTATAATACTGAGAGTAGTGGTTGGTGGTCTATAATACTGAGAGTAGTGGTTGGTGGTCTATAATACTGAGAGTAGTGGTTGGTGGTCTATAATACTGAGAGTAGTGGTTGGTGGTCTATAATACTGAGAGTAGTGGTTGGTGGTCTATAATACTGAGAGTAGTGGTTGGTGGTCTATAATACTGAGAGTAGTGGTTGGTGGTCTATAATACTGACATGGAGAGTAGTGGTTGGTGGTCTATAATACTGAGAGTAGTGGTTGGTGGTCTATAATACTGAGAGTAGTGTTTGGTGGTCTATAATACTGACATGGAGAGTAATGGTTGGTGGTCTATAATACTGAGAGTAGTGGTTGGTGGTCTATAATACTGAGAGTAGTGGTTGGTGGTCTATAATACAAGTTTATTAGAAAACATCATCGCACGGTAACATGAAATGAAATGTCAAGTAGAGTAGTACAAAATATAGATATTTTTAAAAATACATATATATATATATATATATAATATATATAATATACTATATATATGATGTATATACATCATAAAATGATCCACTCTCTTTGGCAAAAACAACGCTCTGCCTCTTTCAGGCTGATTTGGGATCAGTCATTACAACCCAGTCTAATATTAATGATGGAGAGCAGACCATTACACTGACCCCGGATCATGGGTTAATGTGAATAGCTTTGCTTTACAGCACACACACATGCTTGCACACACAAGCACACAATGACACACACACACACACCTAAATCACCTGATTGTCGAGGGCCTTGTTGACTCAAGGTGAAAGCTGTAATGTTGAGTTACTACCTTTTACTGTAGTCCTGACAGGTGTGTGTGTGTGTGTGTGTGTGTGTGTGTGTGTGTGTGTGTGTGTGTGTGTGTGTGTGTGTGTGTGTGTGTGTGTGTGTGTGTGTGTGTGTGTGTGTGTGTGTTTGTGTGTGTGTGTGTGTGTGTGTGTGTGTTTGTGTGTGTGTAATTCACAGTGGAGGTTATTCTGCTGACAAGAGTGAGATTCTCAAAATAGAACCCTATTCCCTACATACAGTAGTGCACTACTTTAGACCAAAGCCATATGGTACCCTATTCCCTACATAGTGCACTACTTTAGACCAGAGCCCTGTGGCACCCTATTCCCTACATAGTGCACTACTTTAGACCAGAGCCCTATGGTACCCTATTCCCTACATAGTGCACTACTTTAGACCAGAGCCCTATGGCACCCTATTCCCTACATAGTGCACTACTTTAGACCAGAGCGCCCTATGGCAACCTATTCCCTGTATAGTGCACTACTTTTGACCAGAGCCCTTGACCTTGATGGATGTGTTGGACAATAACATCATTTTTTTTTAATGACTACCTTATCTCTGTACCCCACACATGCAATCATCTGTGAGGTCCCTCAGTTGAGCAGTGAATTCCAAACACAGATTCAACCACAAAGACCAGGGAGGTTTTCCAACGCATGGCAAAGAAAGGCACCTACACTATTGATAGATGGGTTAAAAAAACAAAAAGCAGACATTGAATATCCCTTTGAACATGGTGAAGTTATGACATACTTTGGATGGCGTATCGATACAACCAGTAGCTACAAAGATACAGGTGTCCTTTTTAACTCAGTTGCCGGAGAGGAAGGAAACTGCTCAGGGATTTCAACATGAGGCCAATGGTGACTTTAAAACAGTTACAGAGTTTAATGGCTGTGACAGAAGAAAACTGAGGATGGATCAACTACATTGTAGTTACTCCACAACATTAACCTAAATGACAGAGTGAAAAGAAGGAAGCCTGTACAGAATAAAAACATTCCAAAATGTGCATCCTGTTTGTAACGCGGCCCTAAAGTAATGCTGCTAAAAATGTGGCAAAGCAATTCACTTTTTGTCCTGAATACATGTTTGGGGCAAATTCTATACAACACCTCACTGAGTACCACTCTCCATATTTTCAAGCTTAGTGGAGGCTGCGTCAAGTTATGTGTATTGTCATGACGTGGCCCTCTTTGGGTATAGTGAGCACCATCCCCCTCTCTCTCTCACCACCTCTCTCTTCCCCCTACACCCCGGCTCTGTTATCGCAGGTCGTAAATCCCTGGAGGAGACTCTCTCCCTCATGCAGTATAGAGAGAAGGTTTCACAGGAGAATAAAGGAACCTCTTCTCCATCATAGAACTTGAGAACTGAACAATGTCCATGTTTTGGAGAATGTGTACACGGTCGGGGGGAGAATCCAGCTACGACCGGTCCATTTCGTTTAATGTTTGTGAAACTAATGAGAGACAATACAGCCACATTACCAGAGATCTGTATATACAAGAGTCTCAAATCCAATTAAATCAAATTTTATTTTACATAGCCCTTCGTACATCAGCTGATATCTCAAAGTGCTGTACAGAAACCCAGCCTAAAACCCCAAACAGCAAGCAATGCAGGTGTAGAAGCCTCAAGTGTGAGGCTTGCATCTAATTGTTGTATAAAATGAATGCAAACTCAGAAATAACGATATAATTCATGCCTTAACTTTGAAGATCTTTTTCTGTTGGCACTCTAATATGTCCCATAAACATCATAAATGGTCCTTTTGTTTGATAAATTCCGTTGTTATATCTCCAAAATGTCCATTTATTTGGCGCGTTTGATTAAAAAAAAAACAGCGGTTCCAACTCTCGCAACATGACTACAAAATATCTAATAAATTACCTGTAATCTTGATCCAAACATTTCAAACAACTTTCCTAATACAACTTTAGGTATTTTTTTCTGTAAATAATCAATAAAATTAAAGTTAATAAATAATAATAAAAGTTTTAGAAACGTTAGAGTGTTTTCTATCCAAATCTACCAATCATATGCATATCTTAGCTTCTGGGCCTGAGTAGCAGGCAGTTTACTTTGGGCACACGTTTCATCCGGACGTGAAAATACCGCCCCCTATCCTTAACAAGTTTAAATGAAGGAAACTCCAATTCCCTTTGGAGTTTAACTAAGTCATAGGCCCACCCCATGAGCACAGACATTGATCTGGCGTCATGGGAGAGCCCTTTCCTACTGTTCTGTATATAACGATCACAGAGGGAGTTAAGGTTTGTGTAGAGACCAGGCATACCTCTACCATCGAGGGAGCTAAGGTTGTAATGGTTGCTGAATCTTTTAACCATACCACGTGGTTAAACTCTGAGACTATCAATCCGACAGAATAAGAGCTACTCTTCGATACTAATTACTAGTCTGCAGCTAGAAATGATGCACCCGTGAATGCGAGGACCGACAACCGCCGAATCATCTCTTCTATGAGAACATTACTGAATGGGACTCTGAAGTATCCATTCTAACCACGGAAGAGAGAGAGAGGGTGGACGAACATTCCAACAGAAAGACGGGCGATCCCAACAGAGATCACGACGACACACTGACCGTAAATGTATATATTGATTGAAATTATTCCCGAATGATCTACAAAGGAATACCATTTCAATGAATATAATTATCAAGTGTGTAGTGACTCATTTGCGTAATTCCCTGCTTTCTCAGTCGACCCCCACTTCCCTTTTGTCCACCAAGCCGCGATACCGGTTTCCCCCACTAGGGAACATCCCCTACCATTTCCTTGTAACCATATCTACTTTGTTGTTTGTTGATGTATTTCTGTGATTATTTAGTTAGTTAATAAATAAATAATTGAGTCAATTGATGTATGGATGATAAATAGTGAAGTCTGGGTTCGTGCAGATAACCAACCATTTAGACGTTTGGAATGAGACTAACGTGAGGTAAAGAATAATTCATTAATTAGAAGACAAATTGATCAGATATTAAAATATCTGAAAGTTATATTAGGAAAAATATAACTTTGTAATCTGAATATTTTCCTTGGTGCCCTGACCTTCTAGTTAATTACATTTACATGATAAGTCTAATCATAATAATAATTACAGAGAATTGATTTGAGAAAATAACAGTCTTCGCTTTTAATGATGCCAAAGACACGACAGTATGCTTGTAATCATTAAGGACTGGGGAGTTTTTCAGGATAAAAAAATAAACAGAATGGAGCTAAGTAATGAGAAATCCTAGAGGAAAACCTGGGAGATGAATTCGCCTATCGGCAGGACAATAACCTAAAACACAAGGCCAAATCTACACTGGAGTTGTTTACCAATAAGACAGTGAATGTTACAGATG
Source organism: Oncorhynchus mykiss (assembly GCF_057628025.1). Classification (NCBI taxonomy): domain Eukaryota; kingdom Metazoa; phylum Chordata; class Actinopteri; order Salmoniformes; family Salmonidae; genus Oncorhynchus; species Oncorhynchus mykiss. Next base: position 77,919,927 of record NC_143034.1, on the reverse strand, counting down.
AGTTATAGTTTTGACTTAAATCTTCTTGAAAATCTATGGCAAGACTTCAAAATAGCTGTTTGGCAAAGATCAACAACTAACTTGACTCCACAGAGCTTGGAAAATAATAATGTGCAAATATTGTATACTCCAGGTGTGTAAAGCTCTTAGAGACTCACCCAGAAGGACTCCCAGCTCTTAGAGACTCACCCAGAAGGACTCACAGCTCTTAGAGACTAACCCAGAAGGACTCACAGCTCTTAGAGACTAACCCAGAAGGACTCACAGCTCTTAGAGACTCACCCAGAAGCACTCACAGCTCTTAGAGACTCACCCAGAAGGACTCACAGCTCTTAGAGACTCACCCAGAAGGACTCACAGCTCTTAGAGACTCACCCAGAAGGACTCACAGCTCTTAGAGACTAACCCAGAAGGACTCACAGCTCTTAGAGACTCACCCAGAAGGACTCCCAGCTCTTAGAGACTCACCCAGAAGGACTCACAGCTCTTAGAGACTCACCCAGAAGGACTCACAGCTCTTAGAGACTCACCCAGAAGGACTCACAGCTCTTAGAGACTCACCCAGAAGGACTCACAGCTCTTAGAGACTCACCCAGAAGGACTCACAGCTCTTAGAGACTCACCCAGAAGGACTCACAGCTCTTAGAGACTCACCCAGAAGGACTCACAGCTCTTAGAGACTCACCCAGAAGGACTCACAGCTCTTAGAGACTAACCCAGAAGCACTCACAGCTCTTAGCGACACCCAGAAGGACTCACAGCTCTAAGAGACTCACCCAGAAGGACTCACAGCTCTTAGAGACTCACCCAGAAGGACTCACAGCTCTTAGAGACTCACCCAGAAGGACTCACAGCTCTTAGAGACTCACCCAGAAGGACTCACAGCTCTTAGAGACTCACCCAGAAGGACTCACAGCTCTTAGAGACTAACCCAGAAGCACTCACAGCTCTTAGCGACACCCAGAAGGACTCACAGCTCTAAGAGACTCACCCAGAAGGACTCACAGCTCTTAGAGACTAACCCAGAAGGACTCACAGCTCTTAGAGACTAACCCAGAAGGACTCACAGCTCTTAGAGACTCACCCAGAAGCACTCACAGCTCTTAGAGACTCACCCAGAAGGACTCACAGCTCTTAGAGACTCACCCAGAAGCACTCACAGCTCTTAGAGACTAACCCAGAAGGACTCACAGCTCTTAGAGACTAACCCAGAAGGACTCACAGCTGTAATCACTGCCAAAGGTGAGTCTAACATCTATTGACTCAGAGTTGTGAATGCACATATATATATTTCTGTATTTAATTTTCAACACATTTGCTAAAATATTTTTTTAAAACAACAACACTTTGTCATTATAGGGTATTGTGTTGATGAGTGAATTGAGGCTCTAACACAACAAAGTGTGGAATAAATCAATGGGTATTCTACAGGGACGGTATTTCTCATATCTTTCCATCCCCAGGGTAAACGTAAAGTGGCCCTCAAAGCCCTACATAAAGTAAGTAGTCTATTTGCATCCCAAAAAGCACCCTATTCCCTGTACAGGATTTGGGATAAGGCCCTGTGATAGTCTAGTGTCCTGTTCAGGGGATAAGGCCCTGTGATAGTCTAGTGTCCTGTTCAGGGGATAAGGCCCTGTGATAGTCTAGTGTCCTGTTCAGGGGATAAGGCCCTGTGATAGTCTAGTGTCCTGTTCAGGGGATAAGGCCCTGTGATAGTCTAGTGTCCCTGTTCAGGGGATAAGGCCCTGTGATAGTCTAGTGTCCTGTTCAGGGGATAAGGCCCTGTGATAGTCTAGTGTCCTGTTCAGGGGATAAGGCCCTGTGATAGTCTAGTGTCCTGTTCAGGGGATAAGGCCCTGTGATAGTCTAGTGTCCTGTTCAGGGGATAAGGCCCTGTCATAGTCTAGTGTCCTGTTCAGGGGATAAGGCCCTGTGATAGTCTAGTGTCCTGTTCAGGGGATAAGGCCCTGTGATAGTCTAGTGTCCTGTTCAGGGGATAAGGCCCTGTGATAGTCTAGTGTCCTGTTCAGGGGATAAGGCCCTGTGATAGTCTAGTGTCCTGTTCAGGGGATAAGGCCCTGTGATAGTCTAGTGTCCTGTTCAGGGGATAAGGCCCTGTGATAGTCTAGTGTCCTGTTCAGGGGATAAGGCCCTGTGATAGTCTAGTGTCCTGTTCAGGGGATAAGGCCCTGTGATAGTCTAGTGTCCTGTTCAGGGGATAAGGCCCTGTGATAAGGCCATGTGATAGTCTAGTGTCCTGTTCAGGGGATAAGGCCCTGTGATAGTCTAGTGTCCTGTTCAGGGGATAAGGCCCTGTGGTAGTCTAGCGTCCTGTTCAGGGGATAAGGCCCTGTGATAGTCTAGTGTCCTGTCCAGGGGATAAGGCCCTGTGATAGTCTAGGGTTAAGGTTAAGAATTAAGGGTTAGAGTTTTGGGCTAAGGGTTAAGGATTAAGGGTTTGATTAAGGGTTTTGGTTAAGGGGTTGGTGAAGGGTTTTGCTTAAGGTTAGTGTTCAAGTGAGGGTCTGTTACGCACGCCTCTATGAAGAGGGAACGCAACACCCTGCTACAACTTAAACTCTCTGTGAAGTGAAAAAGGTATGGACTGTAGGTGTGAGTAAGGATGACAGACAGAATGTGGTACCGTTTTACAAGGACTTTATTCCTTTACACGGTAATATGGGGAAAAGGGGCTGGACGGAACCAAAGCAAAGAAAGTAAATCTCAAAGCCCCCCCCCTCCCCTATCTTACCTGCCTAACCACTTTTACCTAATTTAGCACCACCTGGTGCCCTAACCAAAATACAGGGGGTGGTCCGCCCAGGTCTTACCTAGTGTGCCTAGACAGTGAATATACTACGGGTATATGTATGCCCGCGGGCCTCTTGCCTAAGCACTCCCAAGGTGCCTTCCCCTTCCCCCCTGGGAACAAATGAAACAGAATATTAAACAATTTCACAAACAAACTAAGAAACAAAGGACATCAACTAAGCTCTACCTGAGCAACAAACTCACAGAACATACCACTTCCCAGCAATGAACTCTCAGCAAAATCAACCTCCAGCAAAAATCTCTCTATCACAATCAATCGCTCTGCAATGACCTCAGCAAATCTCTCTAGCAAAATCTCTCTCAGCAATCCCTACCTCCAAAATCTCTCTATCCTGAACAGGACACTGGCTTTTATATAGCTTCAGATTGAATGGGTAATTGGAGACAGCTGTGTCTTGACGAGGGGGCGGGGTCAGCTCTCCAATTAGCCCTGGAGTCGACCAATCAGCTGCTTGAGGATTTCAGGAAGCCATTTCCTGAAATAAACACATGCAAATACACAAACTACAACACATAAACTGGGGAACGTAACAGGGTCAGATGTAGGTTTTGGCTAGTTGAGCTATAAATATGGATTGCTGGTGGGAAAAGTCCCCTTCGTCTCTCAATGTGCTTCCTCATAATCTACTTTTGACCAGAGTTAGTCCCTCAGTCCCAACTGTCTCATTGATGAACAACAGACCAGAGTTAGTCCCTCAGTCCCAACTGTCTCATTGATGAACAACAGACCAGAGTTAGTCCCTCAGTCCCAACTGCATCATTGATGAACAACAGACCAGAGTTAGTCCCTCAGTCCCAACTGCCTCATTGATGAACAACAGACCAGAGTTAGTCCCTCAGTCCCAACTGCCTCGAAGATGAACAACAGACCAGAGTTAGTCCCTCAGTCCCAACTGCCTCGTTGATGAACAACAGACCAGAGTTAGTCCCTCAGTCCCAACTGCATCATTGATGAACAACAGACCAGAGTTAGTCCCTCAGTCCCAACTGCCTCATTGATGAACAACAGACCAGAGTTAGTCCCTCAGTCCCAACTGCCTCGAAGATGAACAACAGACCAGAGTTAGTCCCTCAGTCCCAACTGCCTCGTTGATGAACAACAGACCAGAGTTAGTCCCTCAGTCCCAACTGCATCATTGATGAACAACAGACCAGAGTTAGTCCCTCAGTCCCCACTGCATCATTGATGAACAACAGACCAGAGTTAGTCCCTCAGTCCCAACTGCCTCATTGATGAACAACAGACCAGAGTTAGTCCCTCAGTCCCAACTGCCTCGAAGATGAACAACAGACCAGAGTTAGTCCCTCAGTCCCAACTGCCTCGTTGATGAACAACAGACCAGAGTTAGTCCCTCAGTCCCAACTGCATCATTGATGAACAACAGAGTTATGTATTTTAGTGGCGTAAGATAAACAAACTCTAAGATACTCATCATTCTTCTCACACATCAGCAACTTCTCCTTGTGGCAGTTTGGAATATGAGAGTGACGTCAACACAAACCACTGTCTCCCCCATGTTGATTTACCTAGCAACTACATCCTCTGCAGATGTAGAGTTACAAGGGTAGGGAGTGCAGGGTTTAGTTCCATACTAGCCCATGCTTGACTTGGAATGAAATAGGTGCCTGTACTGTTTAAATTTAGGTGCAGCAGCTCCTCTATACTGTTGATCTGATATTCTATAAGAGGAACAGCAACTCCTCTATACTGTTGATCTGATATTCTATAAGAGGAACAGCAACTCCTCTATACTGTTGATCTGATATTCTATAAGAGGAACAGCAACTCCTCTATACTGTTGATCTGATATTCTATAAGAGGAACAGCAACTCCTCTATACTGTTGATCTGATATTCTATAAGAGGAGCAGCAACTCCTCTATACTGTTGATCTGATATTCTATAAGAGGAACAGCAACTCCTCTATACTGTTGATCTGATATTCTATAAGAGGAACAGCAACTCCTCTATACTGTTGATCTGATATTCTATAAGAGGAACAGCAACTCCTCTATACTGTTGATCTGATATTCTATAAGAGGAACAGCAACTCCTCTATACTGTTGATCTGATATTCTATAAGAGGAACAGCAACTCCTCTATACTGTTGATCTGATATTCTATAAGAGGAACAGCAACTCCTCTATACTGTTGATCTGATATTCTATAAGAGGAACAGCAACTCCTCTATACTGTTGATCTGATATTCTATAAGAGGAACAGCAACTCCTCTATACTGTTGATCTGATATTCTATAAGAGGAACAGGAACAGCAACTCCTCTATACTGTTGATCTGATATTCTATAAGAGGAACAGCAACTCCTCTATACTGTTGATCTGATATTCTATAAGAGGAACAGCAACTCCTCTATACTGTTGATCTGATATTCTATAAGAGGAACAGGAACTCCTCTATACTGTTGATCTGATATTCTATAAGAGGAACATCAACTCCTCTATACTGTTGATCTGATATTCTATAAGAGGAACAGGAACAGCAACTCCTCTATACTGTTGATCTGATATTCTATAAGAGGAACTCCTCTATACTGTTGATCTGATATTCTATTAGAGGAACTCCTCTATACTGTTGATCTGATATTCTATAAGAGGAACAGCAACTCCTCTATACTGTTGATCTGATATTCTATAAGAGGAACAGCAACTCCTCTATACTGTTGATCTGATATTCTATAAGAGGAACAGGAACTCCTCTATACTGTTGATCTGATATTCTATAAGAGGAACATCAACTCCTCTATACTGTTGATCTGATATTCTATAAGAGGAACAGGAACAGCAACTCCTCTATACTGTTGATCTGATATTCTATAAGAGGAACTCCACTATACTGTTGATCTGATATTCTATAAGAGAATACAGGAACAACAACATAACTGAGGTGCCGGTACTAAAGTCAAGCACTGATACCGGCACTACCACGCCTGATTTAACGAACCAACCAATCACCATCAAGACCCTGGTTATTTTATTTAACCTGTGTTTTATCAGGGAGTCACGCTGAGGCCAAGGTCTCTTTCACCTCGGTCTCAACCTGAATTACAGACATGACAGAAATTACACGAGTCAGAAAAACAGGGTCATAAAAAATAAAAAACACATGGATCCGTAATAAGGTCCTCTATCAGCTTTCTGATTGGCCGAGGGGCACCTAAACAACATTTCAATTAGCTGTAAAAAGTGTGTTGATGCTTTGCTGAAACAAAATCCTGCCCTGCACAGACTGTACTAGTATTTCTAGAGGCCTTGTTAGGGAGGATGGAGACATTGAATTGATGCGAAAAACAACATATTTATTTACCTTCATAAATGTATACAGAAAAATGAGGTTTTATTTGTAGGTTATTAAATTAAATTCACCATTATAAGAACACTTAAACATGCTTAGTTCTAGCTCTCTCTCTCGCTGTCTCTCTCTCGCTGTCTCTCTCTCGCTGTCTCTCTCTCGCTGTCTCTCTCTCGCTGTCTCTCTCTCGCTGTCTCTCTCTCTCGCTTGTATTTGTAGGTTATTAAATTCAATTCACCATTATAAGACCACTTAAACATGCTTAGTTCTCTCTCTCTCTCTCTCTCTCTCTCTCTCTCGCTCTCTCTCTCTCTCTCTCTCTCTCGCTCTCGCTCTCGCTCTCGCTCTCGCTCTCGCTCTCTCTCTCGCTCTCACTCTCTCGCTCTCACTCTCTCTCTCTCTCTCTCGCTGTCTCTCTCTCTCTCGCTGTCTCTCTCTCTCTCTCGCTGTCGCTCTCTCGCTCTCTCGCACTCTCTCTCTCGCTCTCTCGCTCTCTCTCTCTCTTGCTCTCTCTCTCTCTCGCTGTCTCTCTCTCACTCACTCGATCTCGCTTGCTTTCATTCGCTCACTGTCTTTCCCTGCATTCTGGTGAGTTCAGAATAAAACTTTTTTTTATCTCACTATCACACCAAGTTTTGTCCAATAAGGCCTGAGGAGGTTGATAGTATATGGCCAATATACCACAACCCCTGAGGTGGCTTATTGCTATTACAAACTGGTTACCAATGTAATTAGAGCAGTAAAAATACATGTTTTGTCATACGGTCTGATATACCACGGCTGTCAGCCAATCAGCATTCAGTGCTTGAAACACCCATTTTAGAATCTCGTTTTTAGAATTGAGAATGAAACCCCAGAATGTCAGAGCAGAGGGCTAAGTTACACATAATAAAGGGGTAGAATATGGCTGTAGGAATAGGGTTGGATGTGGTTAGGGTTAGGGTTAGGGGTATGGTTAGGGTCAGGGTTAGGGTTGTGGCTGCAGGAATAGGGTTGGATGTGGTTAGGGTTGAACTGGGTAGTAGACATGAAGCTAAGGTTTAGGGTTAGGGTTAGGGGTATGGTTAGGGGTATGGTTAGGGTTGAGGCTAGGGTTAGGTTTGTGGTTGAGGGTAAGGGTTAGGCTTGAGGCTAGGGTTAGGTTTGTGGTTGAGGGTAAGGGTTAGGGTTGAGGCTAGGGTTAGGGTTGTGGTTGTGGTTCAGGCTAGGTTTAGTGATGTGGTGGAGGCTAGGGTTAGGTTTGTGGTTGAAGGTAAGGGTTAGGCTTGAGGCTAGGGTTAGGGTTGTGGTTGTGGTTCAGGCTAGGGTTAGGGTTGAGGCTAGGGTTAGGGTTGAGGCTAGGGTTAGGGTTGAGGCTAGGGTTAGGCTTGAGGCTAGGGTTAGGGTTGAGGCTAGGGTTAGGGTTGTGGTTGTGGTTCAGGCTAGGGTTGGGGTTGTGGTTCAGGCTAGGGTTGGGGTTGTGGTTCAGGCTAGGGTTGGGGTTATGGTTGAGGGTTAGGGTTAGGGTTGTGGTTCAGGCTAGGGTTAGGGTTATGGTTGAGGGTTAGGGTTAGGGTTGGGGTTATGGTTGTGGTTCAGGCTAGGGTTAGGGTTATGGTTGAGGGTTAGGGTTAGGGTTGTGGTTCAGGCTAGGGTTAGGGTTATGGTTGAGGGTTAGGGTTAGGGTTAGGGTTATGGTTGTGGTTCAGGCTAGGGTTAGGGTTGTGGTGGAGGCTAGGGTTAGGGTTGTGGTTCAGGCTAGGGTTAGGGTTGTGGTGGAGGCTAGGGTTAGGGTTATGGTTCAGGCTAGGGTTAGGGTTGTGGTGGAGGCTAGGGTTAGGGTTGTGGTTGTGGTTCAGGTTAGGGTTAGGGTTGTGGTTGAGGTTAGGGTTAGGGTTGTGGTTCAGGCTAGGGTTAGGGTTGTGGTTGTGGTTCAGGCTAGGGTTATGGTTGCGTTTCAAGCTAGGTTTAGTGATGTGGTGGAGGCTAGGGTTAGGGTTGTGGTTCAGGCTAGGGTTATGGTTGTGGTTCAGGTTAGGGTTAGGGTTGTGGTTGTGGTTCAGGCTAGGGTTAGGGTTGTGGTTGAGGTTAGGGTTAGGGTTGTGGTTCAGGCTAGGGTTATGGTTGTGGTTCAGGCTAGGGTTAGGGTTGTGGTGGAGGCTAGGGTTAGGGTTATGGTTCAGGCTAGGGTTAGGGTTATGGTTCAGGCTAGGGTTAGGGTTGTGGTGGAGGCTAGGGTTAGGGTTGTGGTTGTGGTTCAGGTTAGGGTTAGGGTTGTGGTTCAGGCTAGGGTTAGGCTTGTGGTTCAGGCTAGGGTTAGGGTTAGGGTTGAGGCTAAGGTTAGGGTTGTGGTTCAGGCTAGGGTTAGGGTTGTGGTTGTGGTTCAGGCTATGGTTAGGGTTGTGGTTGAGGCTAGGGTTAGGGTTGTGGTTCAGGCTAGGGTTAGGGTTGTGGTTCAGGCTAGGGTTATGGTTGTGGTTGTGGTTCAGGCTAGGGTTAGGGTTGTGGTTATGGTTGCGGTTCAGGCTAGGGTTAGGGTTGTGGTTCAGGCTAGGGTTAGGGTTGTGGTTCAGGCTAGGGTTAGGGTTAGGGTTGTGGTTCAGGCTAGGGTTATGGTTGTGGTTCAGGCTAGGGTTATGGTTGCGGTTCAGGCTAGGTTTAGTGATGTGGTGGAGGCTAGGGTTAGGGTTGTGGTTCAGGCTAGGGTTAGGGTTGTGGTTGTGGTTCAGGCTAGGGTTAGGGTTGTGGTTGTGGTTCAGGCTAGGGTTAGGGTTGTGGTTCAGGCTAGGGTTAGGGTTAGGGTTGTGGTTCAGGCTAGGGTTAGGGTTAGGGTTGTGGTTCAGGCTAGGGTTAGGGTTGTGGTTGTGGTTCAGGCTAGGGTTAGGGTTGTGGTTCAGGCTAGGGTTAGGGTTGTGGTTCAGGCTAGGGTTATGGTTGTGGTTCAGGCTAGGGTTAGGGTTATGGTTGTGGTTCAGGCTACGGTTAGGGTTGTGGTTCAGGCTAGGGTTAGGGTTGTGGTTCAGGCTAGGGTTAGGGTTGTGGTTCAGGCTAGGGTTAGGGTTGTGGTTCAGGCTAGGGTTATGGTTGCGGTTCAGGCTAGGTTTAGTGATGTGGTGGAGGCTAGGGTTAGGGTTGTGGTGGAGGCTAGGGTTAGGGTTGTGTTTGTGGTTCAGGCTAGGGTTAGGGTTATGGTTGCGGCTAGGGTTAGGGTTGTGGTTCAGGTTAGGGTTGTGGTTGTGGTTCAGGCTAGGGTTAGGGTTAGGGTTGTGGTTCAGGCTAGGGTTAGGGTTGTGGTTCAGGCTAGGGTTAGGGTTGTGGTTGTGGTTCAGGCTAGGGTTAGGGTTGTGGTTCAGGCTAGGGTTAGCGTGTGGTTCAGGCTAGGGTTGGGGTTGTGGTTCAGGTTAGGGTTAGGGTTATGGTTGTGGTTCAGGCTAGGGTTAGGGTTGTGGTTCAGGCTAGGGTTAGGGTTAGGGTTAGGGTTAGGGTTGGGGTTAGGGTTAGGGTTAGGGTTAGGGTTAGGGTTAGGGTTGTGGTTCAGGGTTAGGGTTAGGGTTAGGGTTATGGTTGTGGTTCAGGCTAGGGTTAGGGTTGTGGTTCAGGGTAGGGTTAGGGTTGTGGTTCAGGCTAGGGTTAGCGTGTGGTTCAGGCTAGGGTTGGGGTTGTGGTTCAGGTTAGGGTTAGGGTTATGGTTGTGGTTCAGGCTAGGGTTAGGGTTGTGGTTCAGGCTAGGGTTAGGGTTAGGGTTAGGGTTAGGGTTAGGGTTAGGGTTAGGGTTGTGGTTCAGGGTTAGGGTTAGGGTTAGGGTTATGGTTGTGGTTCAGGCTAGGGTTAGGGTTGTGGTTCAGGGTAGGGTTAGGGTTGTGGTTCAGGCTAGGGTTAGGGTTGTGGTTCAGGCTAGGGTTATGGTTGTGGTTCAGGCTAGGTTTAGTGATGTGGTGGAGGCTAGGGTTAGAGTTATGGTTGCGGCTAGGGTTAGGGTTGTGGTTCAGGCTAGGGTTAGGGTTGTGGTTGTGGTTCAGGCTAGGGTTAGGGTTGTGGTTCAGGCCAAGGTTAGGGTTGTGGTTGTGGTTCAGGCTAGGGTTAGGGTTGTGGTTGTGGTTCAGGCTAGGGTTAGGGTTAGGGTTGTGGTTCAGGCTAGGGTTGGGGTTGTGGTTCTGGCTAGGGTTAGGGTTATGGTTGTGGTTCAGGCTAGGGTTAGGGTTGTGGTTCAGGCTAGGGTTATGGTTAGGGTTAGGTTTAGGGTTAGGGTTAGGTTTTTTTAAAATTTATTTCACCTTTATTTAACCAGGTAGGCAAGTTGAGAACAAGTTCTCATTTACAATTGCGACCTGGCCAAGATAAAGCAAAGCAGTTCGACACATACAACGACACAGAGTTACACATGGAGTAAAACAAACATACAGTCAATAATACAGTATAAACAAGTCTATATACGATGTGAGCAAATGAGGTGAGATAAGGGAGGTAAAGGAAAAAAAGGCCATGGTGGCATAGTAAATACAATATAGCAAGTAAAACACTGGAATGGGAGATTTGCAATGGGAGAAAGTGCAAAGTAGAAATACAAATAATGGGGTGCAAAGGAGCAAAATAAATTAATTAATTAAATACAGTAGGGAAAGAGGTAGTTGTTTGGGCTAAATTATAGGTGGGCTATGTACAGGTGCAGTAATCTGTGAGCTGCTCTGACAGTTGGTGCTTAAAGCTAGTGAGGGAGATAAGTGTTTCCAGTTTCAGAGATTTTTGTAGTTCGTTCCAGTCATTGGCAGCAGAGAACTGGAAGGAGAGGCGGCCAAAGAAATAATTGGTTTTGGGGGTGACTAGAGAGATATACCTGCTGGAGCGTGTGCTACAGGTGGGAGATGCAATGGTGACCAGCGAGCTGAGATAAGTGGGGACTTTACCTAGCAGGGTCTTGTAGATGACATGGAGCCAGTGGGTTTGGCGACGAGTATGAAGCGAGGGCCAGCCAACGAGAGCGTACAGATCGCAATGGTGGGTAGTATATGGGGCTTTGGTGACAAAACGGATTGCACTGTGATAGACTGCACCCAATTTGTTGAGTAGGGTATTGGAGGCTATTTTATAAATTACATTGCCAAAGTCGAGGATTGGTAGGATGGTCAGTTTTACAAGGGTATGTTTGGCAGCATGAGTGAAGGATGCTTTGTTGCGAAATAGGAAGCCAATTCTAGATTTAACTTTGGATTGGAGATGTTTGATATGGGTCTGGAAGGAGAGTTTACAGTCTAACCAGACACCTAAGTATTTGTAGTTGTCCACATATTCTAAGTCAGAGCCGTCCAGAGTAGTAATGTTGGACAGGCGGGTAGGTACAGGTAGTGATCGGTTGAAGAGCATGCATTTAGTTTTACTTGTATTTAAGAGCAATTGGAGGCCATGGAAGGAGAGTTGTATGGCATTGAAGCTTGCCTGGAGGGTTGTTAACACAGTGTCCAAAGAAGGGCCAGAAGTATACAGAATGGTGTCGTCTGCGTAGAGGTGGATCAGAGACTCACCAGCAGCAAGAGCGACCTCATTGATGTATACAGAGAAGAGAGTCGGTCCAAGAATTGAACCCTGTGGCACCCCCATAGAGACTGCCAGAGGTCCGGACAGCAGACCCTCCGATTTGACACACTGAACTCTATCAGAGAAGTAGTTGGTGAACCAGGCGAGGCAATCATTTGAGAAACCAAGGCTGTCGAGTCTGCCGATGAGGATGTGGTGATTGACAGAGTCGAAAGCCTTGGCCAGATCAATGAATACGGCTGCACAGTAATGTTTCTTATCGATGGCGGTTAAGATATCATTTAGGACCTTGAGCGTGGCTGAGGTGCACCCATGACCAGCTCTGAAACCAGATTGCATAGCAGAGAAGGTATGGTGAGATTCGAAATGGTCGGCAATCTGTTTGTTGACTTGGCTTTCGAAGACCTTAGAAAGGCATGGTAGGATAGATATAGGTCTGTAACAGTTTGGGTCAAGAGTGTCACCCACTTTGAAGAGGGGGATGACCGCAGCTGCTTTCCAATCTTTGGGAATCTCAGACGACACGAAAGAGAGGTTGAACAGGCTAGTAATAGGGGTGGCAACAATTTCGGCAGATAATTTTAGAAAGAAAGGGTCCAGATTGTCTAGCCCGGCTGATTTGTAGGGGTCCAGATTTTGCAGCTCATTCAGAACATCAGTTACATTAGAACCTGTAATGGTTAGACTTTTCCATGCAAAAGTGACATCAGTCATTTTAATTTCTTCAATAAAAGTTGTGTATAACAGTTTATAAGGCACATAGTCATAATCATAAGGAAGACTTTTGAAAGTTTAGTAAGAGCATTTCATTTCTTTTGCTTTTCTCCGCAGGGTCTAGAAGAATGTGATCAAGTACTCAGGATATGCCTGGTTGTCATGGAAAATTACAAACATAGATGGTCCTGATGGGTTGTCTGTCACGCTGTTGTAGAGTTCAACAGTCGTGGTGCTTTTAGCTGGAGGAACTGTCATCCCATGTCGTCCTGCTGTGAAATCGCCAGTCAGAACTCGACATAGGTACATATACTTCTGCCCCTGGCGATCCGGTCTTGAGTATGTGCTTCTGGCAGAGTAGCTGGCACCAACAGCAAAGTAGGTGCCGTTTCCAAATGCTGTACCTAGAAAAATGATACATTGCTTAGGTTTTAGACTATTGCAGAGACAGGACTGAGTAAATGAGAAGCACAAGCTAAGTTTTAAATGAAGAGCAATAGAATTGTACATATAACTTTTACCAATAAGCCATAGGAGTTGGCAAGACAGGATGAACAGATCTGGGACCTTGTCCATGGAACATACATATCTGTCTCACCATTTGTCCCAGCAAAGCTCCGATTGAAGCCATGGTTGTTGATGTGATTGATGGTTGTGTGGCATGTTCCATGGAAGAGCCTCTTCTCATTCTTCTGGTGACCGTTCCTGAGCTCCATGTCGTGTTTCTTGATCTGGAGACTCCTCCACAGGGTTGGGTTCTGGATCCTCTCAATCTGAAATAAATTGAGGGAAAATCACTTTATACGAGCCAATAATAGACTCTAAAATGTATCCTGAATACCTTCTATACATCTTAGATTATTATTGTGGGCTGAAAAAGATCCACTCACCCTCACTCCCTCTGCTAGTGCACTCACCCTCACCTCACCTAGCTGACCCGTAGATGAGCTGAGGGGCCTCTTCATTACTTCTAAGTGCTTAACTAAATACTAACTGTCACGACTTCCTCCGAAGTCGTCCCCTCTCATTGTTCGGCGGTCGACGTCGCCGGCTTCCTAGTCACCACCGATCCATGTTTCATTCGTTTTGTTTTGTCTGTATTACACACACCTGGTTTCAATCCCCATATCACGTTCCTTATTTCACCCTCTGGCATACATGTCTGTTCTGTCCGTGATTGTTGGTGACTTTAGTGGTTGTTGTATGTGCTAGTGTGTATGTATGTTCCTAGTTGTAATTTTTGCTTGACTTTTCGAGTAAACTCTGTTGTGTTGATCTAAACCTGTGTCCTGCGCCTGACTCCGCTACATCTCTGCACCTAATCGCCTGACACTAACACACAAAGTCTCTAATAAACAAACCATTTAATATGGCTGATCTCAAATTAAATCAAATTCAAATCAAATGTATAAAGTCATGTTTTACATCAGCCGATGTCAAAGTGCTGTACAGAAACCCAGCCTAAAATCCCAAACAGCAAGCAATGCAGGTGTAGAAGCACAGTAGCTAGGAAAAACTCCCTAGAAAGGCCAGAACCTAGTCAGGAAGGCTAGAGACCAACAGATGAGTCACCCTGAACAAATCAACCCATTACTCACACAGCCATGCAGATAACATCCACAACATCCGAAGACATAAAAGTAACTACAATGGAAAACAGGTAGCCTACCTGTTTAACTTTGTTGTGGCAGGTGTCTCGGAACAGCTTTAAAACTTCATTGTGCTCTGGGCTTCCTGGCTGGATGAGGCAGGACAGGCAGGACGTGTTGGCTGGCATGGCATCCCAATGCCGGGGGAGACTCTCAATAGGTTGAGCTAGAGCAAACACAGTTATTACTAAGTTTGGTGAACAGTTAGCATTTTCCATAAGAAAACCATGTCACACTTAGCCATCACGCTAACACTAACTGGGCTCGCATAGTTGTATACAGGATACGATAGTGCCACGAGAAAGAAGAACAGTCTTAGCCAAACATCTGCCCGTGTCATAGTTGTTTCCACGGCTCTAAAAATGTTACCTTCCTCTCAATAAATGGTATCCATGAACAGAATACAAAGGTTAAGAAAATGCAAATAGACTTCCGGCTAATAGTGTTGAACTTGAACTCAGCTTATCCCCTGTTAACTAAGGTTAAAATAACAAATTAACTCTGTATGGATTAAACCAACCTGTACCTGCTAACTTGTCGATTTGTCTGCTTTTGGGGCTGTTTCCACTTGTGTTGTTAGCAGTCCTGTCAGGCAGGGTGAACGTGTACATTTTCCTCCGGGCAGAGACCTCCACGCGGGGCTGCTTCCTCTCCAGCGCCTGCTGCAGATGGAAGTTATGGATGGGGTGGAATCTCTGGGACTGTCCCCCTGGCCGCTGCTGCCAATCCACCGTGTTGCTAGGCGCTGTAATGTTCCTGTTGAAGGACTTTTTGTCCCTGGCCTTCATCAGTATCTCCTGGATTCTCATGTCATGGATGCGGTGGCGGTGGGATTCGGACTGGTAGACAGCGTCGTGTGGGATGCTGCTGCTCTCTGGTTCCTTTAGGTTCAGGTCCTTGATCCAACGATCCACTTTGGAAGAAACGTGGAAGACAGCCGGATCCACTTCCAGGCCCTCGATGTCAATGTCCTCATTCTTTTGTGGCTTTTTAGCTTTACCCCAGTTGAACAATGCTGTGAGAATAAAAGGGAAAGTGGGGATACCTAGTCAGTTGTACAACTGAATGCCTTCAACTGAAATGTGTCTTTCACATTTAACCCAAACCCTCTGAATCAGAGAGGTGCAGGGAGCTGCCTTACTCAACATCCACATCACCCAGGGAACAGTGGGTTAACTGCCTTGCTCAGAACAACAGATTTTGACCTTGTCAGGTCAGGGATTTGATCCAGCAACCTTTAGGTTACTCGCCCAATACTCTAACCACTAGGCTACCATATGGGTACACAACACACTGTTTTAATGAAGTAACAGGGTATTCTATGGAATGTCATGTAGAACGTCATGTAGAACTTCATGTAGAACGTCATGTGGAACTTCAAGTGGAACGTCAAGTGGAACGTCATGTGGAACGTCAAGTGGAACGTCAAGTGGAACGTCATGTGGAACGTCATGTGGAACGTCAAGTGGAACGTCATGTCAAGTAGAATGTCTTACCGTGAGGTTTTACGTATGTAGGCTTATTGCAGGTGATCAGATATTCAGGTAGAGCCTGGTGACCATTGAAGACGACCCAGGTGTCTCCGCCTCCTTTCACACTGTCATAAAAGGTGAGTGGGTCTCTGGCAAAGGGAGGTGGCACGATGAGACCTGGACAGCCAACAATTGACTTGCCAGTCAGCACCTGTGCCTCAATGAAGTACAGGTACTCCTGGTCAGCTGAGCCCTTCCACAGCCTCTCTGCTCCATGGACACTGCTGCTGAAGTAGATCCCCTCTCCCAGATTTTGCTCTGTGGACGTAAACATATGAATGGTGGACTCCATGGCAACATAAAACCATTTTGTGACGGTTGTTGTGTTATTCTAGCTACACACCAGGAATAGGTTATGTGCTTCGACTGAGAAAGGACTAGGGAAAGTGGCCGCCCTGCATATTCTGATTGCGGTAGACCCACGGATAGAGTACGTGTCGGCTAGTGTAACTATTTATTACACCTCCTGTTAACATTCTGTCATTTAAAAAACATGTTTTCCAATCTCAAGGCGGTAAATAATGATCAAATACTAAAGTGCCTCTAAAGGTAACATGGTGGAGGTTTTCAACTTAAATCAGACGTAAATTGTCCCTTTGTGTCATGTGGAATGGAAGCTTGTTGTGTGCAACAGGGAGGGTCAATTGAGTGCAAGCTTCACAAAAAACAACGCCTAGCCTTATCTATCTATGGGGAAAAGGTGTGATAGTGTCATGCTCGACTTGCAAATTTTTCCACCACAAATCACCAAAAGTAATAGAACCAGCTCACCTGCTTTCACACTATGATTGACAGTTTTTTTAAAACCTTTGTTTAACTAGGCAAGTCAGTTAAGAACAAATTCTTTATACAATGACGGCCTACACCGACCATACTCAGACGACGCTGGGCCAATTGCGCGCCGCCCTATGGGACTCCCAATCACATCCAGTAATGATACAGCCTGGAATCAAACCATGGTGTCTGTAGTGATATAGCCTCTAGCACTGAGATGCGGTGCTTTAGACCACTGCACCACTCGAGAGCCTGAACCAGGGTCTGTAGTGATATCGCCTCTAGCACTGAGATGAGGTGCCTTAGACCGCTGAACCAGGGTCTGTAGTGATATCGCCTCTAGCACTGAGATGAGGTGCCTTAGACCGCTGAACCAGGGTCTGTAGTGATATCGCCTCTAGCACTGAGATGAGGTGCCTTAGACCGCTGAACCAGGGTCTGTAGTGATATCGCCTCTAGCACTGAGATGAGGTGCCTTAGACCGCTGAACCAGGGACTGTAGTGATATAGCCTCTAGCACTGAGATGCGGTGCTTTAGACAGCTGCACCACTCGGGAGCCTGATGTTCAATGTTTATTTTGAAAAAAAGGAAGGAATAGGAATAGTTTCACCATATTAAAACGAGAGTTCTGTTCACGTAACAGGGGTTGACCTTAAGATGAGGGACACTTGTAAATGAATCACTAATCACGTTAAATTAAATTAAAATCTTCAGAAAATGACTGTCAAAGCAAGAACATACAGTAACTAGGCTTTTACAAAGAGGGTGGAACCATGAACAAATGTTGGGGTTAAAATGTGTTAAAATCTTCCTAAACGTGGTGTAAACTCCATCTGAATCTCTCTAACCGTCTGGTGGTGTAAACTCCATCTGAATCTCTCTAACCGTCTGGTGGTGTAAACTCTGAATCTCTCTAACCGTCAGGTGGTATAAACTCCATCTGAATCTCTCTAACCGTCTGGTGGTGTAAACTCTGAATCTCTCTAACCGTCAGGTGGTGTAAACTCGGAATCTCTCTAACCGTCAGGTGGTGTAAACTCCATCTGAATATCTCTTACCGTCAGGTGGTGTAAACTCCATCTGAATCTCTCTTACCGTCAGGTGGTGTAAACTCCATCTGAATCTCTCTTACCGTCAGGTGGTGTAAACTCCATCTGAAAGCCCACTCTGCTGAGCAGGTCACAGAATTGCACAGGCAAGCGCTGGTACATTCGCTGAGAAGGGGTAGACACCTGCAACTGCCTCTTCCTAAGGTCAAAGACCTGCTTCAGAGCTTTGTTCTCCACCTTCTCAACCTGTAACGCATCAGCCATGGACATATTTGATGAATTATCAGGCAGAGAAATACCACAGATTGCAACTTCAATGTTATCCATCGTTTCCTGTGACACTCACCCTGACAATTTGAAGTCCGGCAAAATGTTGCTGTCTCTCTTTATAGTCAGAACTGTTGTCATCTACTGGATTCCTTGGGGAACTGATGGGAGATTTCAGGCCCATTAAACTCAACTCTTCCTTTGCAAAATCCTCTTGGACTTTGCAGCACAGTGCTTCCACCTCTAACACAGCAGCTTTGAACCCTCTAGAAGCCCCCTGGATGGTCAATCCAAAGCGGCCATCTTTAAAGTTCTCCTCGATGGAAACTTCCCTCTTGGTCTGAAGGGAAAGAAGCTCTTCAAACTCCCTCTGGCCAAAGTGCTGGATGAAATTGTTGTGAATGGTGATTACATTCTTCGAGGCAGGGTACAAAGCATCCAAATACCAGCGTCTGGCCTCCCTCAATGTCTCATGATAGGCCCCACAGAGCTCAATAAACGGTGGAACACTTTTCCTTGCATCTCTGGAGTCGGAATGGACAGTTTCGTGCTTAAATACTTAAAGATGAGACATAGAAGAAGAATACTGTGAGATATAATGTAGGAAATACTGTAAGAAAGACTGTGCGATATCATGTAGGAAATACTGTAGGAAATACTGTGGAAAATACTGTAGGAAATACTGTGAGATATACTGTAGGAAATACTGTGAGATATACTGTAGGAAATACTGTAAGAAATACTGTGAGATATACTGATGGAAATACCGTAAGAAAGACTGTGAGATATCATGTAGGAAATACTGTGAGATATACTGTAAGAAATACTGTGAGATATACTGTAAGAAATACTGTGAGATATACTGTAGGAAATACTGTAAGAAATACTGTAAGAAATACTGTGAGATAAACTGATGGAAATACTGTAAGAAATACTGAGATATACCATAGGAAATACTGTAGGAAATACTGTGAGATATACTGATGGAAATACTGTAAGAAATACTGAGATATACCATAGGAAATACTGTAGGACATACTGTGAGATATACTGTAGGAAATACTGTGAGATACACTGTAGGAAATACTGTGAGATATACTGTAGGAAATACTGTGAGATACACTGTAGGAAATACTGTGAGATATACTGTAGGAAATACTGTGAGATATGCTGTAGGAAATACTGTGATATATACTGTAGGAAATACTGTGAGATATATGGCAAGTGTTCTGATAAAACACCAACGATAATAAGAGTTCCTCTTCATCTACTTCTTTTGACCAGGATCTCACCTTGAGAGGAGGCAGAACTAAACACTGTTGGAAGAACTAAGAACTAGATCCAAAATGGCCCCCGGAAGAAATGGCAGCAGTTTTACGGGCGCCCAACCAATTGTGCTATTACATGTTTTTTTTTGCGTTGTTTGTAACTTATTTTGTACATAATGTTTCTGCAACCGTATCTTACGGCAAAAAAAATAGCTTCTGGATATCAGGACAGCGATCACTCACCTCGGATTAGACAAAGAGCTTCTGGATATCAGGACAGAGATCACTCACCTCGGATTAGACAAAGAGCTTCTAGATATCAGGACAGCGATCACTCACCTCGGATTAGACAAAGAGCTTCTGGATATCAGGACAGCGATCACTCACCTCGGATTAGACAAAGAGCTTCTAGATATCAGGACAGCGATCTCTCACCTCGGATTAGACAAAGAGCTTCTGGATATCAGGACAGCGATCACTCACCTCGGATTAGACAAAGAGCTTCTGGATATCAGGACAGAGATCGCTCACCTCGGATTAGACAAAGAGCTTCTGGATATCAGGACAGCGATCACTACCTCGGATTAGACAAAGAGCTTCTGGATATCAGGACAGAGATCACTCACCTCGGATTAGACAAAGAGCTTCTGGATATCAGGACAGCGATCCCTCACCTCGGATTAGACTAAGAGTTTCTGGATATCAGGACAGAGATCACTCACCTCGGATTAGACAAAGAGCTTCTGGATATCAGGACAGAGATCACTCACCTCGGATTAGACTAAGAGCTTCTGGATATCAGGACAGCGATCACTCACCTCGGATTAGACTAAGAGCTTCTGGATATCAGGACAGCGATCCCTCACCTCGGATTAGACTAAGAGCTTCTGGATATCAGGACAGAGATCACTCACCTCGGATTAGACAAAGAGCTTCTGGATATCAGGACAGCGATCACTCACCTCGGATTAGACTAAGAGCTTCTGGATATCAGGACAGCGATCCCTCACCTCGGATTAGACTAAGAGCTTCTGGATATCAAGACAGAGATCACTCACCTCGGATTAGACAAAGAGCTTCTGGATATCAGGACAGCGATCACTCACCTCGGATTAGACTAAGAGCTTCTGGATATCAGGACAGCGATCCCTCACCTCGGATTAGACTAAGAGCTTCTGGATATCAGGACAGAGATCACTCACCTCGGATTAGACAAAGAGCTTCTGGATATCAGGACAGCGATCACTCACCTCGGATTAGACTAAGAGCTTCTGGATATCAGATCACTCACCTCGGATTAGACTAAGAGCTTCTGGATATCAGGACAGCGATCACTCACCTCGGATTAGACAAAGAGCTTTTAGATATCAGGACAGCAATCACTCACCTCGGACTAGACTAAGAGCTTCTGGATATCAGGACAGCGATCACTCACCTCGGATTAGACTAAGAGCTTCTGGATATCAGATCACTCACCTCGGATTAGACTAAGAGCTTCTGGATATCAGGACAGCGATCACTCACCTCGGATTAGACAAAGAGCTTCTAGATATCAGGACAGCAATCACTCACCTCGGACTAGACTAAGAGCTTCTGGATATCAGGACAGCGATCACTCACCTCGGATTAGACTAAGAGCTTCTGGATATCAGATCACTCACCTCGGATTAGACTAAGAGCTTCTGGATATCAGGACAGCGATCACTCACCTCGGATTAGACAAAGAGCTTCTAGATATCAGGACAGCAATCACTCACCTCGGACTAGACTAAGAGCTTCTGGATATCAGGACAGCGATCACTCACCTCGGATTAGACTAAGAGCTTCTGGATATCAGATCACTCACCTCGGATTACACTAAGAGCTTCTGGATATCAGGACAGCGATCACTCACCTCGGATTAGACTAAGAGCTTCTGGATATCAGGACAGCGATCACTCACCTCGGATTAGACAAAGAGCTTCTGGATATCAGGACAGAGATCACTCACCTCGGATTAGACAAAGAGCTTCTGGATATCAGGACAGCGATCCCTCACCTCGGATTAGACTAAGAGCTTCTGGATATCAGGACAGAGATCACTCACCTCGGATTAGACAAAGAGCTTCTGGATATCAGGACAGCGATCACTCACCTCGGATTAGACAAAGAGCTTCTGGATATCAGGACAGCGATCACTCACCTCGGATTAGACAAAGAGCTTCTGGATATCAGGACAGCGATCACTCACCTCGGATTAGACTAAGAGCTTCTGGATATCAGGACAGCGATCACTCACCTCGGATTAGACTAAGAGCTTCTGGATATCAGGACAGCGATCCCTCACCTCGGATTAGACTAAGAGCTTCTGGATATCAGGACAGAGATCACTCACCTCGGATTAGACAAAGAGCTTCTGGATATCAGGACAGCGATCACTCACCTCGGATTAGACTAAGAGCTTCTGGATATCAGGACAGCGATCCCTCACCTCGGATTAGACTAAGAGCTTCTGGATATCAAGACAGAGATCACTCACCTCGGATTAGACAAAGAGCTTCTGGATATCAGGACAGCGATCACTCACCTCGGATTAGACTAAGAGCTTCTGGATATCAGGACAGCGATCCCTCACCTCGGATTAGACTAAGAGCTTCTGGATATCAAGACAGAGATCACTCACCTCGGATTAGACAAAGAGCTTCTGGATATCAGGACAGCGATCACTCACCTCGGATTAGACTAAGAGCTTCTGGATATCAGGACAGCGATCCCTCACCTCGGATTAGACTAAGAGCTTCTGGATATCAGGACAGAGATCACTCACCTCGGATTAGACAAAGAGCTTCTGGATATCAGGACAGCGATCACTCACCTCGGATTAGACTAAGACCTTCTGGATATCAGATCACTCACCTCGGATTAGACTAAGAGCTTCTGGATATCAGGACAGCGATCACTCACCTCGGATTAGACAAAGAGCTTCTAGATATCAGGACAGCAATCACTCACCTCGGACTAGACTAAGAGCTTCTGGATATCAGGACAGCGATCACTCACCTCGGATTAGACTAAGAGCTTCTGGATATCAGATCACTCACCTCGGATTAGACTAAGAGCTTCTGGATATCAGGACAGCGATCACTCACCTCGGATTAGACAAAGAGCTTCTAGATATCAGGACAGCAATCACTCACCTCGGACTAGACTAAGAGCTTCTGGATATCAGGACAGCGATCACTCACCTCGGATTAGACTAAGAGCTTCTGGATATCAGATCACTCACCTCGGATTACACTAAGAGCTTCTGGATATCAGGACAGCGATCACTCACCTCGGATTAGACTAAGAGCTTCTGGATATCAGATCACTCACCTCGGATTAGACTAAGAGCTTCTGGATATCAGGACAGCGATCACTCACCTCGGATTAGACAAAGAGCTTTTAGATATCAGGACAGCAATCACTCACCTCGGACTAGACTAAGAGCTTCTGGATATCAGGACAGCGATCACTCACCTCGGATTAGACTAAGAGCTTCTGGATATCAGATCACTCACCTCGGATTAGACTAAGAGCTTCTGGATATCAGGACAGCGATCACTCACCTCGGATTAGACAAAGAGCTTCTAGATATCAGGACAGCAATCACTCACCTCGGACTAGACTAAGAGCTTCTGGATATCAGGACAGCGATCACTCACCTCGGATTAGACTAAGAGCTTCTGGATATCAGATCACTCACCTCGGATTAGACTAAGAGCTTCTGGATATCAGGACAGCGATCACTCACCTCGGATTAGACAAAGAGCTTCTAGATATCAGGACAGCAATCACTCACCTCGGACTAGACTAAGAGCTTCTGGATATCAGGACAGCGATCACTCACCTCGGATTAGACTAAGAGCTTCTGGATATCAGATCACTCACCTCGGATTACACTAAGAGCTTCTGGATATCAGGACAGCGATCACTCACCTCGGATTAGACTAAGAGCTTCTGGATATCAGGACAGCGATCACTCACCTCGGATTAGACAAAGAGCTTCTGGATATCAGGACAGAGATCACTCACCTCGGATTAGACAAAGAGCTTCTGGATATCAGGACAGCGATCCCTCACCTCGGATTAGACTAAGAGCTTCTGGATATCAGGACAGAGATCACTCACCTCGGATTAGACAAAGAGCTTCTGGATATCAGGACAGCGATCACTCACCTCGGATTAGACAAAGAGCTTCTGGATATCAGGACAGCGATCACTCACCTCGGATTAGACAAAGAGCTTCTGGATATCAGGACAGCGATCACTCACCTCGGATTAGACTAAGAGCTTCTGGATATCAGGACAGCGATCACTCACCTCGGATTAGACTAAGAGCTTCTGGATATCAGGACAGCGATCCCTCACCTCGGATTAGACTAAGAGCTTCTGGATATCAGGACAGAGATCACTCACCTCGGATTAGACAAAGAGCTTCTGGATATCAGGACAGCGATCACTCACCTCGGATTAGACTAAGAGCTTCTGGATATCAGGACAGCGATCCCTCACCTCGGATTAGACTAAGAGCTTCTGGATATCAAGACAGAGATCACTCACCTCGGATTAGACAAAGAGCTTCTGGATATCAGGACAGCGATCACTCACCTCGGATTAGACTAAGAGCTTCTGGATATCAGGACAGCGATCCCTCACCTCGGATTAGACTAAGAGCTTCTGGATATCAAGACAGAGATCACTCACCTCGGATTAGACAAAGAGCTTCTGGATATCAGGACAGCGATCACTCACCTCGGATTAGACTAAGAGCTTCTGGATATCAGGACAGCGATCCCTCACCTCGGATTAGACTAAGAGCTTCTGGATATCAGGACAGAGATCACTCACCTCGGATTAGACAAAGAGCTTCTGGATATCAGGACAGCGATCACTCACCTCGGATTAGACTAAGACCTTCTGGATATCAGATCACTCACCTCGGATTAGACTAAGAGCTTCTGGATATCAGGACAGCGATCACTCACCTCGGATTAGACAAAGAGCTTCTAGATATCAGGACAGCAATCACTCACCTCGGACTAGACTAAGAGCTTCTGGATATCAGGACAGCGATCACTCACCTCGGATTAGACTAAGAGCTTCTGGATATCAGATCACTCACCTCGGATTAGACTAAGAGCTTCTGGATATCAGGACAGCGATCACTCACCTCGGATTAGACAAAGAGCTTCTAGATATCAGGACAGCAATCACTCACCTCGGACTAGACTAAGAGCTTCTGGATATCAGGACAGCGATCACTCACCTCGGATTAGACTAAGAGCTTCTGGATATCAGATCACTCACCTCGGATTACACTAAGAGCTTCTGGATATCAGGACAGCGATCACTCACCTCGGATTAGACTAAGAGCTTCTGGATATCAGGACAGCGATCACTCACCTCGGATTAGACAAAGAGCTTCTGGATATCAGGACAGAGATCACTCACCTCGGATTAGACAAAGAGCTTCTGGATATCAGGACAGCGATCCCTCACCTCGGATTAGACTAAGAGCTTCTGGATATCAGGACAGAGATCACTCACCTCGGATTAGACAAAGAGCTTCTGGATATCAGGACAGCGATCACTCACCTCGGATTAGACAAAGAGCTTCTGGATATCAGGACAGCGATCACTCACCTCGGATTAGACAAAGAGCTTCTGGATATCAGGACAGTGATCCCTCACCTCGGAATAGACAAAGATTTTCTCAACAAGCAGGACGCACAGGACATTCTCCGAACACCCTACAAGGCCAACATCCCAGTTATTTGCAAGAAGAAGAGACGCGGGTACAGAGGCCACAGAGCGGGATGCCTCGTACGGACCCGCAGAAGGCGAGTGGGAAAGCTGCCGTTACTGTCAATATTACTTGCCAACGTGCAATCATTGGACAATAACTAGACGAGGTACGATCACGAATATCCTACCAACGGGACATCAAAAACTGTAATATCTTATGTTTCACGGAATCGTGGCTGAATGATGACATGGATATTCAGCTAGCGGGATATACACTGCAGCGGCAAGATAGAACAGCACACTGAGGACGAGGGGGGCGGTCTGTGAATATTTGTAAACAACAGCTGGTGCACGAAATCTAAGGAAGTCCCTAGATTTTGCTATGTAAGGAAATAAGCAAGCAGGAAACCCAGAGGCAGCGCTCCTAGTGGCCGGAGACTTTAATGCCGGGAAACTTAAATCAGTTTTACCTAATTTATATCAACATGTTAAATGTGCAATCAGAGAAAATAAAATCTAGATCACCTTTACTCCACACACAGAGATGCGTACAAAGCTCTCCCTCGCCCTCCATTTGGTAAATCCGACCACAACTCTATCCTGATTCCTGCTCACAAGCAAAAATTAAAGCTGGAAGCACCAATGACTCTGTCTATAAAACGTGGTCAGATGAAGCAGATGCTAAACTACAGGTCTGTTTTGCTATCACAGACTGGGACATGTTTTGTGATTCTTCCGATGACATTGAGGAATACACCACATCAGTTGCTGGCTTTATCAATAAGTGCATCGAGGACGTCGTCCCCACAGTGACTGTACGTACATACCCCAACCAGAAGCCATGATTTACAGGCAACATTCGCACTGAGCTAAAGGGTAGAGCTATCGCTTTCAAGGTGCGGGACTCTAAGCCCGAAGCTTATAAGAAATCCTGCTATGTCCTGCGACGAATCATCAAACAGGAAAAGCGTCAATACAGGGCTAAGATTGAACCATACTACACTGGCTCCGAAGCTTGTCTTATGTGGCAGGGCCTGCAAACTATTACAGGCTACAAAGGGAAGCACAGCCGCAAGCTGCCCAGTGATACGAGCCTACCAGACGAGCTAAATCACTTCTATGCTCACTTCGATGCAAGCAACACTGAGGCATGCATGAGAGCATCAGCTGTTCAGGACAACTGTGTGATCACGCTCTTTGTAGCCGACGTGAGTAAGACCTTTAAACAGGTCAACATTCACAAGGCTGCGGGGAAAGACGGATTACCAGGACGTGCTGACTAACTGGCAGGTGTCTTCACTGACATTTTCAACATGTCCCTGACTGAGTCTGTAATACCAACATATTTCAAGCAGACCACCATAGTCCCTGTGCCCAAGAACACAAAGGCAACCTGCCTAAATGACTACATACCCGTAGCACTCACGTGCTACGGCTCACATCAACACCATTATCCCAGAAACCCTAGACCCACTCCAATTTGCATACCGCCCAAACAGATCCACAGATGATGCAATCTCCATTGCACTCCACACTATCCTTTCCCACCTGGACAAAAGGAACACCTATTTGAGAATGCTATTCATTGACTACAGTTCAGCGTTCAACACCCTAGTGCCCACAAAGCTCATCACTCAGCTAAGGATCCTGGGACTAAACACCTCCCTCTGCAACTGAATCCTGGACTTCCTGATGAGCCACCCCCAGGTGGTAAGGGTAGGTAGCAACACATCTGCCACACTGATCCTCAACACTGGAGCTCCCCAGGGGTGCGTGCTCAGTCCCCTCCTATACTCCCTGTTCACCCATGGCCAGGCACAACTCCAACACCATCATGAAGTTTGCAGACGACACAACAGCGGTAGGCCTGGTCACGACAACAACGAGACAGCCAATAGGGAGGAGGTCAGAGACCTGGCCGGGTGGTGCCAGAATAACAACCTATCCCTCATCAGGAAACTAAAAAGATTTGGCTTGAGTCCTCAGATCCTCAAAAGGATCTACAGCTGCAACATCGAGAGCATCCTAATTGGTTGTATCATTGCCTGATACGGCAATTGTTCGGCCTCCGACCGCAAGGCACTACAGAGGGTAGTGCGTATGGCCCAGTACATCACTGGGGCCAAGCTGCCTGCCATCCAGGACCTCTACACCAGGCGGTCCAAAAGATTGTATAAGACCCCAGCTACCTCAGTCATAGACTGTTCTCTCTACTACCGCATGGCAAGCGGTACCGGAGTGCCAAGTCTAGGACAAAAAGGCTTCTCGACAGTTTTTAACCCCAAGCCATAAGACTCCTGAACAGGTAACCAAATGGTTACCCGGACTATTTGCATTGTGTGCCCCCCCAACCCCTCTTTTACACTGCTGCTACTCTCTGTTTATCATATATGCATAGTCACTTTAACTATACACTCATGTACATACTACCTCAATTGGCCCGACCAACCAGTGCTCCCGCACATTGACTAACCAGGCTATCTGCGTTGTGTCCCAGCCACCACCTGCCAACCCCTCTTTTGCGCTACTGCTACTCGCTGTTCATCATATATGCATAGTCACTTTAACCACATCTACATGTACATACTACCTCAATCAGCCTGATTAACCGGTGCCTGTATGTAGCAACGCTACTGTTATTTTTCACTGTCTTTTTACTGTTGAGGTCCTTTGACAGCTGGGTAGAAAACCTTTCCTCACCTGGCTTCTTGAACTTCATTGCACCGGCATCAACACCATGGAGCACAGCAGTACATCCAAACTTGCTATGTAGGACATATGTCAGAGCTGGTCCGCATCGATCCAGGATGCTCAACATCTCCTCCTCGAGAGGGATACTCTCTGACCTGGCCATTGCTCTCACAGAACAGGGAATATTGATCTGAGGAATGAGGAGAACAATTAAGATCAATAAAAGATGGAAGCCGCGCCACTGTCCGCCCCCACCTACGTTGTTATTGTTTTTGATTTTGTTGATCAAGTGGAGGTGAGGAGCGTCATGGTAACGTGGTGAAACAAAAACACTACACACTCTGCTGTTCTACAATGTCCCGTGATGCAATGACGTCTGAGGGAAAAATCAGTGTCGGTTGTTTGAAGTAAGTTCGGTAGTGTATGTTGTAATACCACAAATGAACATGGCAGTTTCACCATTAAGTTTTCCACCTTTAAGGCATACATTATACAAATCAAATTTTATCAACATAATATAGCCTTTCATATAGTTTGCTCGTAACTACTGACATGTACAGTGCCTTCAGAAAGTATTCACACCCCTTGATGTTTTCCACATTTTGTTGTGTTACAGTTTAAAAATATATATAAAAATTTAGATTTTGGTTCACTGGCTTAAGCACAATACCCCATAATGTCAAAGTGAAATGATGTTGTTTTTTTGTAATGCCAAGAGTGTGCAAAGCTGTCATCAAGTCAGGCTCCTGAGTCGTGCAGCTGTCTAAGGCACTGAATCTCATTACAGTCCTTGGTTCGAATCCAGCAGTGATGGTGAGTCCCATAGGGCAGTGCACAATTGGCCCAGTGTCATCTGGTATTGGCCAGGGTAGGCCATCATTGTAAACAAGAATTTGTTCTTAAAACCTCTTCGGGCTAGGGGGCGGTATTTTCACGTCTGGATGAAAAGCGTGCCCAAAGTAAACTGCCTGCTACTCAGGCCCAGAAGCTAGGATATGCTAATAGTAGATTTGGATAGAAAACACTCTAATGTTTCCAAAACTGTTAAAATGATGTCTGTGAGTATAACCAAACTTATTTGGCAGGCGAAACCCCGGGTTTCTATGTGAATCTAGATTTGAGGCATTTGGTTGCAGTTCGTATGGCTCCACTAGATGTCAACTGTCTTTAGAAATTGGTTGATGTTTTTCCTTTGAGAAATGAAGAAGTAGCCCTGTTATTTTCATGTGTCACTCTAATGTTTTGGTGCGCGCTTCACTTCACCGCTATTGAACACAGTTTCTTTCTTTTTTTATTTAAAATTTAAAGCAGTTAAGAACAAATTCTTATTTTCAATGACTGGGGAACAGTGGGTTAACAGCCTGTTCAGGGGCAGAACGACAGATTTGTACCTTGTCAGCTCAGGGATTTGAACTTGCAACCTTTCAGTTACTAGTCCAACACTCAAACCACTAGGCTACCCTGCCACCCAGTTTATCCCGTCTTAAATTTGATCGATTATTTATGGTTTAAAATATCTAAAGTTGGATTAGGAAAGTTGATTGAAATGTTTGGATCAAGATTACAGGTAACTTATTAAATATTTTGTAGTCATGTTGGGCGAGCTGGAACCGGTGTTTTTCTGAATCACACGCGCCAAATAAATGGACATTTTGGCGATATACAACGACGGAATTAATTGAACAAAAGGACTATTTGTGATGTTTATGGGACATATTAGAGTGCCAACAGAAGAAAATCTTCAAAGGTAAAGCATGAATTACATCGTTATTTCTGAGTTTTGTGTCGCGCCTGGAGGGTTTAAATATGATTGTCATGTGTTTGTTTGATGGGGTGCTGTCCTTAGATAATAGCACGATTTGCTTTCACCATGAAGCCTTTTGACACGGTGGCTAGATAAATTAAGCTTTAATTTGGTGTATTGCACTTGTGACTGTATGAAAGTTAAATATTTATAATAAAAAATATTAAAAAATTGCGCTCTGCAATTTCACCGAATGTTGTCGAAACGTTCCGCTAGCCATAATTTAACTGACTTGCCTAGTTCAATAAACTACTACTTTGAAGAATGTAAAATATATTTAGATTTATTTAACACTTTTTTGGTTACTACATGATTCCATATGGGTTATTTCATAGTTTTGATGTCTTCATTATTGTTCAACAATGTAGAAAATAGTAAAAATAAAGAAATACCCTTGAATGAGTAGGTGTTCTAAAACTTTTGACCGGTAGTGTGTGTATAATTGATTTTGAATAATGTCCTTGTTAGATTACAACTGTTGGTGTTTCTGAACATAAACAATAAACTCAAATTAGATTAAATTAAATTAGATTAAAGTATCAAGTTGTTAATTGTGAGCTAGATTCGGGCATATTCCTTCCTAGAGAGCAAACTACAAAAATATACAACACAGACTAGATCTAACTTGTTTAGTAAGGACAGACTAGATCTAACTTGTTTAGTAAGGACAGACAGACAAGATCACAAAAAAACACATAAAGAAATCACAGTACCTGGTGTTTTACAATAAATGTAATCTCTTTTTTCTGGTGCTCGGTTTCCGTGTAGATCTGTAGATCTGAGGCCGTGTGAGAAGATGATTGGATGAACTGCAAGCTCGTGTGTGTGTGTGTGTGTGTGTGTGTGTGTGTGTGTGTGTGTGTGTGTGTGTGTGTGTGTGTGTGTGTGTGTGTGTGTGTGTGTGTGTGTGTGTGTGTGTGTGTGTGTGTGTGTGTGTGTGTGTTATTTACTCTGGGGGCAGGACTTCCCATGAAGAGCCCAGAGTGTTCAGGAAGTTGTACTGAAAGTAATCCTTGTCTTGGGCTGGGCTTGGCTGTGTTCCATACCTACTTTCTAACTCCTCGATTCAAATAGCGGCTCTGCGTCAGTGTTATGATCTAGGATCAGTTTTAATCCTTAGAATCGTAATGAATAAGATTACATGGACAGGGGGGACCTGATCCTAGATCAGCTCTTCTACTCTACGGCTCAATACTGGTCCTTTTACATTACATGGACAGGGGGGACCTGATCCTAGATCAGCTCTCCTACTCTACGGCTCTGAATACTGGTCCTTTTACATTACATGGACAGGGGGGACCTGATCCTAGATCAGCTCTCCTACTCTACGGCTCTGAATACTGGTCCTTTTACATTACATGGAGGAGGAGGTGTGATGGTGTGGGGATGCATGGCTCGTGACACTCTCAGTGATTTATTTAGTTTCCATATGTGTTATTTCATAGTTTTGATGTCCTTTAATAGTCGTTTATTTGCATCAATTTGACCATGAAGGCTTGATTCACAAGGTCCCCTCTGAACAGCTGAGATGTGTCTGTTACTTGAGCTCTGTGAAGCATTTATTTGGGCTGCAATTTCTGAGGCTGGTAACTGTAATGAACTTATCCTCTCCAGCAGAGGTAACTCTGGGTCTTCCTTTCCTGTGGCGGTCCTCATGAGAGCCAGTTCCATCATATCGCTTCTTGAAATGTTCCGTATTGACTGACCGTCTTAAAGTAATGATGAACTGTCATTTCTCTTTGCTTATTTGAGCTGTTCTTGACATAATATGGACTTGGTGTTTTACCAAATAAGGCTATCTTCCGTATACCACCCTACCTTGTCACAACACAACTGATTGGTTCAAATGCATTAAGAAGGAAATAAATTCCACAAAAGAACTTTAAACAAGTCACACCTGTTAATTGAAATGCATTCCAGGTGACTACCTCATGAAGCTGGTTGAGAGAATGCCAAGAGTGTGCAAAGCTGTCATCAAGGCAAAGGGTGGCTACTTTGAAGAATCTCAAATATAAAATATATTTGGATGTGTTTAACACAACATTGGTTACTACATGACGCCATACGTGTTATTTCATAGTTTTAATGTCTTCACTATTATTCTACAATGTAGAAAATAGTACAAATAAAGAAAAACCCTTGAATGAGTAGATGTGTCCAAACTTTTGACTGGTACTGTATATATATTTCTCAATGGAGGAGTCTATAGATGTCATAAAGATATCAACAGAATTTGACTAAAACTATGAAAACGCCCTGCTCGCATCACCTGGTGGGGAAATATTCAGAATATTGTGATTGCCGGCCATCAAAATCAGCCTACATTTCGGCTGTTGTTTCTATGTGTGTATTTCACACTGTGTTGAGGTAAAAATCAGCCTACATTTAGGCTGTTGTTTATGTGTGTATTTCACACTGTGTTGAGGTAAAAATCAGGCCAAATTTAGGCTATTGTTTATGTGTGTATTTCACACTGTGTTGGGCATTTAGAAGAAAATGCTTTTCTCATCCTGAAAAAATTTAAATTCTAAATGTTATGAATCTAAATATATCCAAATCAGATTTTTAGAAAAACACTTTGTGGTACTGTTAGATCAGATTTTGTGAATGTTAAAACACACATAAACTACCTGTTTATAACTGGTGCGATTGGTATCCCACCCGTCTGATAGGCCTATTCATTGGGCTCGTCCAAAAGCTACAATTTGGTTCTGTATCCATAAGTCTGTATCCATAAGTATCCATTAGCCACTGACTGTTCTAACTTTACAACAGTTCCCTTCTTATAACGTGGGAAAGTGCTCAGTCAGACATTTCACTCGTAGGCGTGTCTGCAATACGAGCTGTAACATGTTCTAACACGTATTCCCTTTGACGTGTTTGGTGTTGCACATGTTTTCCCTGAGTTACTTTCTGAACCAATAGAAACTCGTGAAGAGAAAAATACCTCCATGCGAATCTGTGTTAAAACTGATGTACAGGACACCCCCCAGACAGGACACTAGTCTATCTGCTGTTTTTGTAGTGAGACAGCTTGATGTACCAGTACACCCCCTGGACAGGACACTAGTCTATCTGCTGTTTCTGTAGTGAGACGGTGTGATGTACAGGACACCCCCCAGACAGGACACTAGTCTATCTGCTGTTTTTGTAGTGAGACAGCTTGATGTACCAGTACACCCCCTGGACAGGACACTAGTCTATCTGCTGTTTCTGTAGTGAGACGGTGTGATGTACAGGACACCCCCTGGACAGGACACTAGTCTATCTGCTGTTTCTGTAGTGAGACGGTGTGATGTACAGTACACCCCCTGAACAGGACACTAGTCTATCTCCTGTTTCTGTAGTGAGACAGCTTGATGTACAGGACACCCACTGGACAGGACACTAGTCTATCTCCTGTTTCTGTAGTGAGACAGCTTGATGTACAGGACACCCACTGGACAGGACACTAGTCTATCTCCTGTTTCTGTAGTGAGACAGCTTGATGTACAGTACACCCACTGGACAGGACACTAGTCTATCTTCTGTTTCTGTAGTGAGACAGCTTGATGTACAGGACACCCACTGGACAGGACACTAGTCTTTCTCCTGTTTCTGTAGTGAGACAGCTTGATGTACAGGACACCCCCTGGACAGGACACTAGTCTATCTCCTGTTTCTGTAGTGAGACAGCTTGATGTACAGGACACCCCCTGGACAGGACACTAGTCTATCTCCTGTTTCTGTAGTGAGACAGCTTGATGTACAGGACACCCCCCGGACAGGACACTAGTCTATCTCCTGTTTCTGTAGTGAGACAGCTTGATGTACAGGACACCCCCTGGACAGGACACTAGTCTATCTCCTGTTTCTGTAGTGAGACAGCTTGATGTACAGGACACCCCCTGGACAGGACACTAGTGTATCTGCTGTTTCTGTAGTGAGACGGTGTGATGTACAGGACACCCCCTGGACAGGACACTAGTCTATCTCCTGTTTCTGTAGTGAGACAGCTTGATGTACAGGACACCCACCGGACAGGACACTAGTCTATCTCCTGTTTCTGTAGTGAGACAGCTTGATGTACAGGACACCCCCTGGACAGGACACTAGTCTATCTCCTGTTTCTGTAGTGAGACAGCTTGATGTACAGGACACCCCTGGACAGGACACTAGTCTATCTCCTGTTTCTGCAGTGAGACAGCATGATGTACAGGACACCCCCTAGGCAGGACACTAGTCTATCTCCTGTTTCTGTAGTGAGACAGCTTGATGTACAGTACACCCCCTGGACAGGACACTAGTCTATTTCCTGTTTCTGTAGTGAGACAGCTTGATGTACAGGACACCCCCTGGACAGGACACTAGTCTATCTCCTGTTTCTGTAGTGAGACAGCTTGATGTACAGTACACCCCCTGGACAGGACACTAGTCTATTTCCTGTTTCTGTAGTGAGACAGCTTGATGTACAGGACACCCCCTGGACAGGACACTAGTCTATCTCCTGTTTCTGTAGTGAGACAGCTTGATGTACAGGACACCCCCTGGACAGGACACTAGTCTATCTCCTGTTTCTGTAGTGAGACAGCTTGATGTACAGGACACCCCCTGGACAGGACACTAGTCTATCTCCTGTTTCTGTAGTGAGACAGCTTGATGTACAGGACACCCCCTGGACAGGACCCTAGTCTATCTCCTGTTTCTGTAGTGAGACAGCTTGATGTACAGGACACCCCCTGGACAGGACACTAGTCTATCTCCTGTTTCTGTAGTGAGACAGCTTGATGTACAGGACACCCCCTGGACAGGACACTAGTCTATCTCCTGTTTCTGTAGTGAGACAGCTTGATGTACAGTACACCCCCTGGACAGGACACTAGTCTATCTCCTGTTTCTGTAGTGAGACGGTGTGATGTACAGGACACCCCCTGGACAGGACACTAGTCTATTGCAGAGCCTGTGAACAAAACAGAAGGTTACCATGCCTTTATTGAAGAAACAAGGACAGTGATACAAGTCAAGTATATTCCTCCAGTAGGATAACCTGATAGGCTGTACCAAATGGCACCCTACTCCCTATATAGTGCACTATGTAGCGTGAGGCAGCTTGATGAACAAGTGCTAATTTTAACCAATTCAAAATGTATATTGGGGCCTCCCGAGCGGTCTAAGCCACTGCATCGCAGTGCTGGAGGCGTCACTACAGACCTGGGTTTGATCCCTGGTTGTATAACAACTGGCGCTCTGGCGACTCCTTGTGGCGGGACGGGTGCCTGCAGGCTGACCCCGGTCATCAGTTGAACGGTTTTTCCTCCGACACATTGGTGCAGCTGGCTTCCCGGGTTAAACAGGTGGGTGTTCATTAAGGAGCGCGGTTTTGGGCTGGTCATGTTTTTCGGAGGACGCACGACTCGACCTTCGCCTCCCGAGCCCGTTGGGGAGTGGCAGCGATGAGACAAGATACAAAAACAATGCCAGATAGATCCACTTCTGGTAGTGTGGACTGTGAGAGGGAAGGATAACAAGAAGCCACTGTCTCCCTCAAGAGGGTTAACATAGCAACTGACACCTCGATCGCTGGAGCGTTACAAGAGCAGGGACTGCAGGGTTTAGTTCCATACCAGCACTAAGACACCTAGTTCAGCAAGCCAACCAATCATCAAGACCCTGATTAGGTGATTTAATTATATTGCTTGCTTCATATGTTCTATATAGAACCCCACATTTCAAGAAAATGGTTATTGGGGTTCTAAATAGAACATTAGGGGTGCCGTATAAGCAAGGGAAAGAACCCTTTTTGGTTCTATATAAATTTATATTTTTCTTAGAGTGTATGGAACAAAATCCTGCCCTGCCCAGACTGCACTAGAATGTGTAGAGTCAGACTGCACTAGAATGTGTAGAGACAGACTGTACTAGAATGTGTAGAGTCAGACTGTACTAGGATGTGTAGAGACAGACTGTACTAGCTGTACCAGACTGTACTAGAATGTGTAGAGGCTGACTGTACTAGAATGTGTAGAGTCAGACTGTACTAGCTGTACCAGACTGTACTAGAATGTGTAGAGGCTGACTGTACTAGAATGTGTAGAGTCAGACTGTACTAGGATGTGTAGAGACAGACTGTACTAGCTGTACCAGACTGTACTAGAATGTGTAGAGACAGACTGTACTAGAATGTGTAGAGTCAGACTGTACTAGAATGTGTAGAGACAGACTATACTAGAATGTGTAGAGTCAGACTGTACTAGAATGTGTAGAGACAGACTGTACTAGAATGTGTAGAGTCAGACTGTACTAGGATGTGTAGAGACAGACTGTACTAGCTGTACCAGACTGTACTAGAATGTGTAGAGGCTGACTGTACTAGAATGTGTAGAGTCAGACTGTACTAGCTGTACCAGACTGTAATAGAATGTGTAGAGACAGACTGTACTAGAATGTGTAGAGTCAGACTGTACTAGCTGTACCAGACTGTACTAGAATGTGTAGAGTCAGACTGTACTAGAATGTGTAGAGACAGACTATACTAGAATGTGTAGAGACAGACTGTACTAGAATGTGTAGAGACAGACTGTACTAGCTGTACCAGACTGTAATAGAATGTGTAGAGACAGACTGTACTAGAATGTGTAGAGTCAGACTGTACTAGCTGTACCAGACTGTACTAGAATGTGTAGAGTCAGACTGTACTAGAATGTGTAGAGACAGACTATACTAGAATGTGTAGAGACAGACTGTACTAGAATGTGTAGAGACAGACTGTACTAGAATGTGTAGAGACAGACTGTACTAGAATGTGTAGAGTCAGACTGTACTAGCTGTACCAGACTGTAATAGAATATGTAGAGACAGACTGTACTAGAATGTATAGAGTCAGACTGTACTAGCTGTACCAGACTGTACTAGAATGTGTAGAGACAGACTGTACTAGAATGTGTAGAGACAGACTGTACTAGCTGTACCAGACTGTACTCGAATGTGTAGAGACAGACTGCACTAGAATGTGTAGAGACATACTGCACTAGAATGTGTAGTCAGACTGTACTAGAATGTGTAGAGACAGACTGTACTAGCTGTAC
This sequence comes from Oncorhynchus mykiss, assembly GCF_057628025.1. Taxonomy (NCBI): domain Eukaryota; kingdom Metazoa; phylum Chordata; class Actinopteri; order Salmoniformes; family Salmonidae; genus Oncorhynchus; species Oncorhynchus mykiss. The sequence continues at coordinate 77,883,694 of NC_143034.1, read as the reverse complement.
CAGACTGTAATAGAATGTGTAGAGACAGACTGTACTAGCTGTACCAGACTGTACTAGCTGTACCAGACTGTACTAGGATGTGTAGAGACAGACTGTACTAAAATGTGTAGACAGACTGTACTAGAATGTGTAGAGACAGACTGCACTAGAATGTGTAGAGACAGACTGTACTAGGATGTGTAGAGACAGACTGTACTAGAATGTGTAGAGTCAGACTGTACTAGAATGTGTAGAGACAGACTGTACTAGAATGTGTAGAGACAGACTGTACTAGAATGTGTAGAGACAGACTGTACTAGAATGTGTAGAGACAGACTGTACTAGAATGTGTAGAGTCAGAGAGTACTAGAATGTGTAGAGACAGACTGTACTAGAATGTGTAGAGACAGACTGTACTAGGATGTGTAGAGTCAGACTGTACTAGGATGTGTAGAGACAGACTGTACTAGAATGTGTAGAGACAGACTGTACTAGGTAGGATGTGTAGAGTCAGACTGTACTAGGATGTGTAGAGTCAGACTGTACTAGCTGTACCAGACTGTACTAGAATGTGTAGAGACAGACTGTACTAGAATGTGTAGAGACAGACTGTACTAGGATGTGTAGAGTCAGACTGTACTAGGATGTGTAGAGACAGACTGTACTAGGATGTGTAGAGTCAGACTGTACTAGGATGTGTAGAGACAGACTGTACTAGCTGTACCAGACTGTACTAGAATGTGTAGAGACAGACTGTACTAGAATGTGTAGAGACAGACTGTACTAGAATGTGTAGAGACAGACTGTACTAGGATGTGTAGAGTCAGACTGTACTAGGATGTGTAGAGACAGACTGTACTAGGATGTGTAGAGTCAGACTGTACTAGGATGTGTAGTCAGACTGTACTAGGATGTGTAGAGTCAGACTGTACTAGGATGTGTAGAGTCAGACTGTACTAGGATGTGTAGAGACAGACTGTACTAGGATGTGTAGAGACAGACTGTACTAGGATGTGTAGAGTCAGACTGTACTAGGATGTGTAGAGTCAGACTGTACTAGGATGTGTAGAGACAGACTGTACTAGGATGTGTAGAGTCAGACTGTACTAGGATGTGTAGAGACAGACTGTACTAGCTGTACCAGACTGTACTAGAATGTGTAGAGACAGACTGTACTAGAATGTGTAGAGACAGACTGTACTAGAATGTGTAGAGACAGACTGTACTAGGATGTGTAGAGTCAGACTGTACTAGGATGTGTAGAGACAGACTGTACTAGGATGTGTAGAGTCAGACTGTACTAGGATGTGTAGAGACAGACTGTACTAGGATGTGTAGAGTCAGACTGTACTAGGATGTGTAGTCAGACTGTACTAGGATGTGTAGAGTCAGACTGTACTAGGATGTGTAGAGTCAGACTGTACTAGGATGTGTAGAGTCAGACTGTACTAGAATGTGTAGACAGACTGTACTAGGATGTGTAGAGTCAGGGATTGATGGGAGGATGTAGACATTGAATTGATGCAAAAAAACAACGTATTTATTTACCTCCATCAATGTATACAGAATAATTAAAGAGTTATTAAATTCAATTCACCATTATAAGACCACTTAAACATGCTTAGTTCTTGCTCTCTCTCTCTCTCTCCCTCGCTCTCTCTCTCTCTCTCACTCTCTCTTCCTCCGTCTTTCCCTACAGTTAGGTAAGTTTAAAATGTATTAATTAAATGTATTTCACTATCAGAATGGTTTTGTCCGATAAATGCCTAATCTCACATCCAGAATAGAGAATGAATCCCCAGAATGTCAGAGCAGAGGGCTAAACTGTTTATAAAGTTACACATAAAACCAGAGTTACATCTATAAATGGACAGAATAAGGGATGGGATGGGGTCAGTGAGATGGGGTCAGTGGGATGGGATGGGATGGGGTCAGTAGGATGGGGTCAGTGGTATGGGGTCAGTGGGATGGGATGGAGTCAGTGGGATGGGGTCAGTGAATTGGGGTCAGCGGGATGGGATGGGGTCAGTGGGATGGGGTCAGTGGGATGGGATGGGGTCAGTGGGATGGGATGGGGTCAGTGGGATGGGATGGGGTCAGTGGGATGGGGTCAGTGGGATGGGATGGGGTCAGTAGGATGGGGTCAGTGAGATGGGGTCAGTGGGATGGGATGGGGTCAGTGGGATGGGGTCAGTGGGATGGGATGGGGTAAAGCATAGTAGGTTGGGGTGAGTAGGATGAGTTGGGTGGGGTCAATGGGATGGGGTGGAGTTTTAGTCATTTAAGAGGCGGGAGCTTTCTTTTTGACCACTCTCCTCCTAGTTGGCACTGGGTTGGAGGCGGGG